>NC_091385.1:10380375-10467875 GCF_038502225.1 Cherax quadricarinatus
CCACACCTGACAAGCAGCTCTGCCACCAACACTCACCACACCTGACAAGCAGCTCTGCCACCAACACTCACCACACCTGACAAGCAGCACTGCCACCAACACTCACCACACCTGACAAGCAGCACTGCCACCAACACTCACCACACCTGACAAGCAGCACTGCCACCAACACTCACCACACCTGACAAGCAGCACTGCCACCAACACTCACCACACCTGACAAGCAGCACTGCCACCAACACTCACCACACCTGACAAGCAGCTCTGCCACCAACACTCACCACACCTGACAAGCAGCACTGCCACCAACACTCACCACACCTGACAAGCAGCTCTGCCACCAACACTCACCACACCTGACAAGCAGCTCTGCCACCAACACTCACCACACCTGACAAGCAGCACTGCCACCAACACTCACCACACCTGACAAGCAGCTCTGCCACCAACACTCACCACACCTGACAAGCAGCTCTGCCACCAACACTCACCACACCTGACAAGCAGCTCTGCCACCAACACTCACCACACCTGACAAGCAGCACTGCCACCAACACTCACCACACCTGACAAGCAGCACTGCCACCAACACTCACCACACCTGACAAGCAGCACTGCCACCAACACTCACCACACCTGACAAGCAGCACTGCCACCAACACTCACCACACCTGACAAGCAGCACTGCCACCAACACTCACCACACCTGACAAGCAGCTCTGCCACCAACACTCACCACACCTGACAAGCAGCACTGCCACCAACACTCACCACACCTGACAAGCAGCACTGCCACCAACACTCACCACACCTGACAAGCAGCTCTGCCACCAACACTCACCACACCTGACAAGCAGCTCTGCCACCAACACTCACCACACCTGACAAGCAGCTCTGCCACCAACACTCACCACACCTGACAAGCAGCTCTGCCACCAACACTCACCACACCTGACAAGCAGCTCTGCCACCAACACTCACCACACCTGACAAGCAGCACTGCCACCAACACTCACCACACCTGACAAGCAGCTCTGCCACCAACACTCACCACACCTGACAAGCAGCTCTGCCACCAACACTCACCACACCTGACAAGCAGCTCTGCCACCAACACTCACCACACCTGACAAGCAGCTCTGCCACCAACACTCACCACACCTGACAAGCAGCTCTGCCACCAACACTCACCACACCTGACAAGCAGCTCTGCCACCAACACTCACCACACCTGACAAGCAGCTCTGCCACCAACACTCACCACACCTGACAAGCAGCTCTGCCACCAACACTCACCACACCTGACAAGCAGCTCTGCCACCAACACTCACCACACCTGACAAGCAGCTCTGCCACCAACACTCACCACACCTGACAAGCAGCTCTGCCACCAACACTCACCACACCTGACAAGCAGCTCTGCCACCAACACTCACCACACCTGACAAGCAGCACTGCCACCAACACTCACCACACCTGACAAGCAGCTCTGCCACCAACACTCACCACACCTGACAAGCAGCTCTGCCACCAACACTCACCACACCTGACAAGCAGCTCTGCCACCAACACTCACCACACCTGACAAGCAGCTCTGCCACCAACACTCACCACACCTGACAAGCAGCTCTGCCACCAACACTCACCACACCTGACAAGCAGCTCTGCCACCAACACTCACCACACCTGACAAGCAGCTCTGCCACCAACACTCACCACACCTGACAAGCAGCACTGCCACCAACACTCACCACACCTGACAAGCAGCTCTGCCACCAACACTCACCACACCTGACAAGCAGCACTGCCACCAACACTCACCACACCTGACAAGCAGCTCTGCCACCAACACTCACCACACCTGACAAGCAGCACTGCCACCAACACTCACCACACCTGACAAGCAGCACTGCCACCAACACTCACCACACCTGACAAGCAGCTCTGCCACCAACACTCACCACACCTGACAAGCAGCACTGCCACCAACACTCACCACACCTGACAAGCAGCACTGCCACCAACACTCACCACACCTGACAAGCAGCTCTGCCACCAACACTCACCACACCTGACAAGCAGCACTGCCACCAACACTCACCACACCTGACAAGCAGCACTCCCACCAACACTCACCACACCTGACAAGCAGCACTGCCACCAACACTCACCACACCTGACAAGCAGCTCTGCCACCAACACTCACCACACCTGACAAGCAGCTCTGCCACCAACACTCACCACACCTGACAAGCAGCTCTGCCACCAACACTCACCACACCTGACAAGCAGCTCTGCCACCAACACTCACCACACCTGACAAGCAGCTCTGCCACCAACACTCACCACACCTGACAAGCAGCTCTGCCACCAACACTCACCACACCTGACAAGCAGCTCTGCCACCAACACTCACCACACCTGACAAGCAGCTCTGCCACCAACACTCACCACACCTGACAAGCAGCTCTGTCACCAACACTCACCACACCTGACAAGCAGCTCTGCCACCAACACTCACCACACCTGACAAGCAGCTCTGCCACCAACACTCACCACACCTGACAAGCAGCACTGCCACCAACACTCACCACACCTGACAAGCAGCTCTGCCACCAACACTCACCACACCTGACAAGCAGCACTGCCACCAACACTCACCACACCTGACAAGCAGCACTGCCACCAACACTCACCACACCTGACAAGCAGCACTGCCACCAACACTCACCACACCTGACAAGCAGCACTGCCACCAACACTCACCACACCTGACAATCAGCTCTGCCACCAACACTCACCACACCTGACAAGCAGCACTGCCACCAACACTCACCACACCTGACAAGCAGCTCTGCCACCAACACTCACCACACCTGACAAGCAGCACTGCCACCAACACTCACCACACCTGACAAGCAGCACTCCCAACACTCACCACACCTGACAAGCAGCACTGCCACCAACACTCACTACACCTGACAAGCAGCACTGCCACCAACACTCACTACACCTGACAAGCAGCACTGCCACCAACACTCACCACACCTGACAAGCAGCACTGCCACCAACACTCACCACACCTGACAAGCAGCACTGCCACCTAAGAACCCAAATTAGATTTTGGTAGACTTACGAGGGTTATTTTAAGTCGGGCTGGGTTGGGTTTAATTGGGTTGGGTTAAATTTATAAAACTATATAAGTGTACATTTTACCACAAAACCTCGAACGTCTGGCAATGAGGTGATCGAGTATAAGAAGTAAACGTTCAAATGAGTACGAATATCACTTATGGTGCGTGCAATGATGGGTTGCACTCTGCAGAGCCATCAGTGTGGGATGCAACACTACCCACACCCTCCACTCTCTCATCACCTTCTAACATGCCTCTCCCGGGCACTCAGAGTGCCAACCAAACCAGGTCTTAGGTCAGACTTTGTTGTTGACTGCCTGGTCAAGCAGCCTCTTAGTGGACCTTGTCTGCAGACATACATAACCAACACAAAGTGGCTTATCTAAAGTAAGACACAGATACAACACTCAAGTATCTTTACTGAGATATATCGCCAACCAGTGGCTTTATTAATCAAATACAGAGAATACAGGAAACGGTGGAAGACATGAAGTACTAAACCATACCACGGGTGGGGATAGAACCCGCGGTCATAGAGTCTCAAAATTCCAGACCGTCGCGTTAACAACTGGTCCAGTGGCTAACGCGACGGTCTGGAGTTTTGAGACTCAATGATCGCGGGTTCTATCCCCGCCCGTGGTATGGTTTGGTTGCAGTCGTGTCATTACGATTTCGTGAGACATAAACTAGTAGTTTGAGGTGATCAGTCCCTCAAAGGTGTTCGGTCCACTGGTCTTGATGAAAGTAAAACAGACGACCGAGGATGGCACTGCTACACTGAACACAGGAGAGGTGAATTTTATTATTATTATAAACAAGGGGGAAGCGATAAACTCGTAGGATTATACAGCGCCTGGGGGGGGGATGTGGAAGGCATTCAGGCTTAATTCGGGGAACTGGAGCACAGATCCAATTGCCTAAATCAAAATCCCCTCACCAACATCAAGGAACCTTCCCTGAGGGGAGAAGTGAAGCAGTTTAGAGTGGGAGACACAGGCGGGCGTAGTCCACCACTGAACATACGTTATACAAATAGGTTATTTATGTATTACAGTTTCATAGGAATTGGGTGTAGAAATATTCCAAAATGTTGGTGTATCAGACAAGTATTATTAACGGTATACATAACCCAGCAGTAAATGAATAAGATACATGTGCAGTGAGATTCATGAATACCATACATGCACACACATATACATATATAATGTTGAGAATTCTCAGAACAGGAGAAATATTCACAAACACTAATCTCAGGTCGAAGGAGATTCGAACCTACGCACCTTGGAACAAGGTACGTAGTGCTCTACCACCGTACCACACTGGTCCATGTATATATATGTGTGTGTGTGTGTGTACTCACCTAGTTGTACTCACATAGTTGAGGTTGAAGGGGTCGAGTCCTAGCTCCTGGCCCCGCCTCTTCACTGGTCGCTACTAGGTCACTCTCCCTGAACCATGAGCTTTATCGTACCTCAGTGTGTGTGTGTGTGTGTGTGTGTGTGTGTGTGGCACCCCTTATGTACCCTTAACTCTCCTGTAGTGTTCATTTTTCTTGTCCTCTTCTACTACTGCTACTACTACCACTCCTTTACTATTGTTACTTCCATCTTTTCTACTACCATTACTTCTACTTTCTCTCCCCTTCACTTCCTTTTCTATCTCTTGTGACAAAAACTCCTTCCCCCTACTTTCTATTACCACTAACACTTCCACTACCGCATTACCACTTCCTCTCTGTCCCCCGTCCGTGTCCTCTTCGCCTATATATACTTGCTCACTCTCTTCTCAGCGTCCGATGTCAGTTTAAAGTACACAAATAACCTGCACATAGAAGAGAGGAGCTTACGACGACGTTTCGGTCCGACTTGGACCAATTACAAGCCACGGTAACGAAAAGGAGAGCAGGAGGGGTATATATAGGCAGGATACCCTTCCTGCTCTTCTTTTCGTTAGTGTGACTTTGTAAATGGTCCAAGTCGGACCGAAACGTCGTCGTAAGCTCCTCTCTTCTATGTGAGGGTTATTCGTATATCGTTCCAGTCATGGTATTGTGCCTTTTGTTATTCAGTTTAAAGTATGCGGCATCTACAGCGGGTCTGACCCAACCAAGGTTCAGCTCGGATAAAGTAAAAAGAGGAGAGGCTACGGAACCTCGGTGTCCGAACTGCGGCAAGAATCATCACGTTTGTGTGTGGGAAAAGACACTTATGTACAAGCATCATGCTTGGAACCTGCACTGCTCGGAGAAGTTCCGATGGGTCAGGACAGTATGGAAAACCCCGGTTGTCCTGCCTCCAACGCCAAGCAGAGTCCTCACCACTCAGCAGCAGCCTGGTCCAAATTAGGCTACAGTAACATCGAATCCGGTGCCACTTCCCGGGTCACAGCGACGAAGGAAGCCGATGAAACGTCAGCGAGCTGACGACTTCGCGCCCTTACTCAGCCAGCTTCCGATTCTCTTGCTCAAACTCCCACCCCACAACGGCAGCCAATGGGCCCCACGCTGCAGAAACAGGCTACAGCCAACGCGCCAATCCTAGCACCACAACAGTCGCTAGTGAGGAGCACTGTAGCCCAAGAGAGCACTGCAGGATATCCCATATTACCCCTGAGCCATCAAATGATATCGACGATCACCTGCTTCACCAATATCATACACGACCTGATAATTCAGGAGACAACAAAGAGACATCCAGAACTATTGTTAAGACCTTCATAAACATATACACGATGGATATAATCGAGTCCAAGCGTTTATTTACAAATTTACCCGACCACCCAAAACAGGTCCCAGAGACAATCATGGGGGCATGATGGCCTCAGCCAGACACAATGATGGAGGCATGATGGCCTCAGGCAGAGAGACAATGATGGGAGGCATGATAGCCTCAGGCAGAGACAATGATGGGAGGCATAATGGCCTCAGCCAGAGACAATGATGGCATCAGGTAGAGACAATGACGGGAGGCATGATGGCCTCAGGCAGAGACAATGATGGGAGGCATGACGGCCTCAGGCAGAGACAATGATGGGAGGCATGATGGCCTCAGGAAGAGACAATGATGGGGCATGATGGCCTCAGGCAGAGACAATGATGGGGGCATGATGGCCTCAGGCAGAGACAATGATGGGAGGCATGATGGCCTCAGGCAGAGACAATGATGGGGGGCATGATGGCCTCAGGCAGAGACAATGATGGCCTCAGGCAGAGACAATGATGGGGGGCATGATGGCCTCAGGCAGAGACAATGATGGGAGGCATGATGGCCTCAGGCAGAGACAATGATGGGAGGCATGATGGCCTCAGGCAGAGACAATGATGGGAGGCATGATGGCCTCAGGCAGAGACAATGATGGGAGGCATGATGGCCTCAGGCAGAGACAATGATGGGAGGCATGATGGCCTCAGGCAGAGACAATGATGGGAGGCATGATGGCCTCAGGCAGAGACAATGATGGGAGGCATGATGGCCTCAGGCAGAGACAATGATGGGAGGTATGATGGCCTCAGGCAGAAACAATTATGGGGGCATGATGGCCTCAGCCAGAGACAATGATGGGAGGCATGATGGCCTCAGCCAGAGACAATGATGGGAGGCATGATGGCCTCAGGCAGAGACAATGATGGGAGGCATGATGGCCTCAGGCAGAGACAATGATGGGAGGTATGATGGCCTCAGGCAGAAACAATTATGGGGGCATGATGGCCTCAGCCAGAGACAATGATGGGAGGCATGATGGCCTCAGCCAGAGACAATGATGGGAGGCATGATGGCCTCAGGCAGAGACAATGATGGGAGGCATGATGGCCTCAGGCAGAGACAATGATGGGGGGCATGATGGCCTCAGGCAGAGACAATGATGGGGGGCATGATGGCCTCAGGCAGAGACAATGATGGGGGCATGATGGCCTCAGGCAGAGACAATGATGGGAGGCATGATGGCCTCAGGCAGAGACAATGATGGGAGGCATGATGGCCTCAGGCAGAGACAATGATGGGGACATGATGGCCTCAGCCAGAGACAATGATGGGGGCATGATGGCCTCATGCAGACAATGATGGGAGGCATGATGGCCTCAGGCAGAGACAATGATGGGAGGCATGATGGCCTCAGCCAGAGACAATGATGGGAGGCATGATGGCCTCAGCCAGAGACAATGATGGGAGGCATGATGGCCTCAGGCAGAGACAATGATGGGGACATGATGGCCTCAGCCAGAGACAATGATGGGGGCATGATGGCCTCATGCAGACAATGATGCGAGGCATGATGGCCTCAGCCAGAGACAATGATGGGAGGCATGATGGCCTCAGGCAGAGACAATGATGGGAGGCATGATGGCCTCAGGCAGAGACAATGATGGGAGGCATGATGGCCTCAGCCAGAGACAATGATGGGAGGCATGATGGCCTCAGCCAGAGACAATGATGGGAGGCATGATGGCCTCAGGCAGAGACAATGATGGGGGCATGATGGCCTCAGTCAGAGACAATGATGGGGGCATGATGGCCTCAGTCAGAGACAATGATGGGAGGCATGATGGCCTCAGGCAGAGACAATGATGGGAGACATGATGCCCTCAGGCAGAGACAATGCTGGGGGCATGATGCCCTCAGGCAGAGACAATGATGGGAGACATGATGCCCTCAGGCAGAGACAATGATGGGAGACATGATGCCCTCAGGCAGAGACAATGATGGGAGACATGATGCCCTCAGGCAGAGACAATGCTGGGGGCATGATGCCCTCAGGCAGAGACAATGATGGGAGACATGATGCCCTCAGGCAGAGACAATGATGGGAGACATGATGCCCTCAGGCAGAGACAATGATGGGAGACATGATGCCCTCAGGCAGAGACAATGCTGGGGGCATGATGCCCTCAGGCAGAGACAATGATGGGAGGCATGATTGCCTCAGGCAGAGACAATGATGGGCCATAATGGCCTCAGCCAGAGACAATGATGGACCATAATGGCCTCAGGCAGAGACAATGATGGGCCATAATGGCCTCAGCCAGAGACAATGATGGACCATAATGGCCTCAGCCAGAGACAATGATGTGCCATAATGGCCTCAGCCAGAGACAATGATGGGCCATAATGGCCTCAGGCAGAGACAATGATGGGCCATAATGGCCTCAGGCAGAGACAATGATGGGCCATAATGGCCTCAGCCAGAGACAATGATGGACCATAATGGCCTCAGGCAGAGACAATGATGGACTATAATGGCCTCAGGCAGAGACAATAATGGACCATAATGGCCTCAGACAGAGACAATGATGGACCATAATGGCCTCAGCCAGAGACAATGATGGACCATGATGGCCTCAGCCAGACACAATGATGGACCATAATGGCCTCAGCCAGACACAATGATGGACCATAATGGCCTCAGCCAGACACAATGATGGACCATAATGGCCTCAGCCAGACACAATGATGGGCCATAATGGCCTCAGCCAGAGACAATGATGGACCATAATGGCCTCAGGCAGAGACAATGATGGACCATAATGGCCTCAGGCAGAGACAATAATGGACCATAATGGCCTCAGACAGAGACAATGATGGACCATAATGGCCTCAGCCAGAGACAATGATGGACCATAATGGCCTCAGGCAGAGACAATGATGGACCATAATGGCCTCAGGCAGAGACAATAATGGACCATAATGGCCTCAGACAGAGACAATGATGGACCATAATGGCCTCAGCCAGAGACAATGATGGACCATAATGGCCTCAGGCAGAGACAATGATGGACCATAATGGCCTCAGGCAGAGACAATAATGGACCATAATGGCCTCAGACAGAGACAATGATGGACCATAATGGCCTCAGACAGAGACAATGATGGACCATAATAGCCTCAGCCAGTTATTGTACATAATTTTCCTTGTACTATTTTGTACTCAACTATTTACATTAATTCGGCTTTGTGTTGCTTTCTTTACCAACTGTTTTTGTTCTGAATATTCACTTTGCTACCTTTCCTGTTATGTTTCCTGAGACATATTTGATGGCTGTGACGCCATGATCGCATTTATCCCATGTCTTTGTGGAGTTTATGTGGACCACATCTGCATAATTTCTTATATGGAAGACTTCTGTAATTTTGTCACAATGATTTGGGTACTCGACTGAAGAAGCCTACTGTGTAGGCGAAACGTTTCAAAATAAAGATACCTAACTGTTGTATATGTGTCTTACCTAACAACATGATTTGGGTGTTTACGCCGTACATCATGCTGTTCGAACCAACAACCTGGTTGATCAGGTCATCCACCAGGAGACCTGGTCTCTGACCAGGCCGCGAGGGCGTTGACCGTGGTAACACACTCAGGTTAGGGGAATTACCAACACACCCCAAGTTCTCAAGTCAGTTCCTGACCAGGATAAATTACACATATGTGCAACACTTGTGTATCTTTAAAGAGGAAACGTTTCGCCACACAGTGGCTTCATCAGTCCATACAAAGGAGAATGGTGAAGAACAGGAATTTGAGGTAATCAGTCCCTCAGCCTCGAGTCAATGTGATCAATGTGGCCCGGTGGCCTGGTGGCTAAAGCTCCCGCTTCACACACGGAGGGCCCGGGTTCGATTCCCGGCGGGTAGAAACATTTCGACACGTTTCCTTACACCTGTTGTCCTGTTCACCTAGCAGCAAATAGGTACCTGGGTGTTAGTCGACTGGTGTGGGTCGCATCCTGGGGGACAAGATTAAGGACCCCAATGGAAATAAGTTAGACAGTCCTCGATGACGCACTGACTTTCTTGGGTTATCCTGGGTGGCTAACCCTCCGGGGTTAAAAATCCGAACGAAATCTTATCTTATCAGTCCATCAATCTTTTCAAAATTGGTCTGGAACCGGGCTGCGGGGAAGCTAGTAGTCGCGAGAAGGACGATCCTCCCGTTGTAACTCCATGTTATCTTCAACTCTATGAGTCAAACTCTGATCAAATTTCTAATCCAGCGTCTCACCACCATTTCAAAGATTTTTTGATGCGGGATACCTGTAACAGGTATCCTCTTTTAGGGGATACCTAATTACTGGTTTAGAAAGACACATTGGAAATATAAACACACAAGCAGTATAATGTGATCCTTTATTAACAACGTTTCGCCCACACAGTGGGCTTTTTTAAGTCACAAAGGAACACATTATACTGCACATAAATTTATATTGATAAATTAGACACATGTGCAACTCTTGGGTATCTTTATTGAGGAAACGTTTCGCCACACAGTGGCTTCATCAGTCCATACGTAGGAGAAACTTGAAGAACAGGAGGAGAATGAGGTAATCAGTCCCTCAACCTTGAGTCGATGTGTTCAGTCCATCAATATTCCCACTGTGTCGGTATTTTATACCATTTATTTCCAACCAGAAAGATACGTTAGCAAAAACTAGAACATATTATTAAAAGTTTCGGTCCTGGGACCTTGATCAAGGTCCCAGGATAGAAACGTTTTCTAATATGTTGCAGTGTTTGCTTACGTGTCTTTCTAACCAAATTTGTTGGTATCTGTTACCAAGGTTTATACCAAACATAATGATACTCCGAATAACTTTGAAAACAAGTGATGTAAAGTCAGTGATGTTGCTCAAAGTTACTTCTTTATTTTAAGGAAGGAAACACTGCACATACATAAAGTATGGGCCAGTAGGCCTTCTGCAGTGTTCCTCCATTATGTTCTTATGTAAAGTACACAGAACTTTCACTGCATCATTTCACTAATACATCTCAATTACTGGAATGCTTCAAGTCCCTTAAATGTACTCCCTGGAATGCAGGCAAGAAAGATACATCATAATTTATTGTAATAATGTTGGTAGAATTACCGACAATATGTAAAGTAAAATGACACAAGTGCAACTAATGTGACATTTATTGTGGCAACGTTTCGCTCTCCAGGAGCTTTATCAAGCCATGGCTTGATAAAGCTCCTGGAGAGCGAAACGTTGCCACAATAAATGTCACATTAGTTGCACTTGTGTCCTTTTACTTTACATCATAATTTATAAAATTTCTTGCTATGAAAGCAACAGGCTCAAGAAACTATATAAAATATTACCTTATGTACTCAGCAACAGTTGCTGAGTACATAAGGAGATAGAGAGCTCAGCAAGTGTTAAGGAATCAAGAATTTTCAAGAGAATCTTTTCCTATATAAGGGAAATTACCAACAGACATAAGAACATAAGAAAGGAAGAACACGGCATGAGGCCTACTGGCCCATACTAGGCAAGTCCTCCTAAAACCCACACCCACTAACAAAAATATTCGAGCAGCCCATTAACTCATGTGCAAATCCCATTCAAATCAAACCCTTGTCATGTATTTATTGTCTAACCTAAATTTGGAGCAACCTAAAGTTTTAGCTTCAATGACCCAACCAGGCAGACTCACTCATCGACTAGTAAGTTGAAAACAGTCAGCTCCGGATCAGCTGTGTTGAACTGTGTATTACTAACACCAACAGCTTGAGCAATCATGCCACCAAGCAGGAGACCAGGTCTAGGACCGTGCTGCAGGGAAAGGGGTAATCAACAAGAGGTAGGTTGACTAACAACACCGACAACCATAACTCTTCAGTGATCACCAGGGTGAAACTTGCAGAGATGTAGAACGTAGTGTAGAGATGACTCTCGTGTACTGTGGTTGAGGTGAACACTCTCACTGACAACTTCACAACACTGAGGAGGTCTCCTAGTGACCCATGGTACCTCTAATAACACGCTGAAATGATATCCTGACAATCCCTGGTACCTTCAACACACCAACATGATCTGGTGGCCCCTGGTACCTCCAACACACCAACATAATCTGGCCTCTGGTACCTTCAACACAGCAACATGGTCTTGTGGCCTCTGGTACCTCCAACACACCAACATGATCTGGTAGCCCCTGGTACCTCCAACACACCAACATGATCTGGTGGCCCTTGGTACCTCCAACACACCAACAAGGTCTCCCGGGAGTCCCTGGTAACATCAACACACCAACAAGGTCTCCTGGGAGTCCCTGGTACCTTCAACACACCAACATGATCTGGTGGCCTCTGGTACCTCCAACACACCAACAAGGTCTTCTGGGAGTCCCTGGCACCTTCCACACACCAGCAAGGTCTTCTGGGAATCCCTGGTACCTTCAACACACCAACAATGTCTTCTGGCAGTCCCTGGTACCTTCAACACACCAACAAGGTCTCCTGGCAGTCCCTGGTACCTTCAACACACCAACAAGGTCTCCTGGCAGTCCGTGGTACCTTCAACACGCCAACAAGGTCTCCTGGCAGTCCGTGGTACCTTCAACACGCCAACAAGGTCTCCTGGCAGTCCCTGGTACCTTCAACACACCAACAAGGTCTCCTGGCAGTCCCTGGTACCTTCAACACGCCAACAAGGTCTCCTGGCAGTCCCTGGTACCTTCAACACACCAACAAGGTCTCCTGGCAGTCCGTGGTACCTTCAACACACCAACAAGGTCTCCTGGCAGGCCCTGGTACCTTCAACACACCAACAAAGTCTCCTGGCAGTCCGTGGTACCTTCAACACGCCAACAAGGTCTCCTGGCAGTCCCTGGTACCTTCAACACACCAACAAGGTCTCCTGGCAGTCCGTGGTACCTTCAACACACCAACAAGGTCTCCTGGCAGTCCCTGGTACCTTCAACACACCAACAAGGTCTCCTGGCAGTCCGTGGTACCTTCAACACGCCAACAAGGTCTCCTGGCAGTCCCTGGTACCTTCAACACACCAACAAGGTCTCCTGGCAGTCCGTGGTACCTTCAACACGCCAACAAGGTCTCCTGGCAGTCCCTGGTACCTTCAACACGCCAACAAGGTCTCCTGGCAGTCCGTGGTACCTTCAACACACCAACAAGGTCTCCTGGCAGTCCGTGGTACCTTCAACACACCAACAAGGTCTCCTGGCAGTCCCTGGTACCTTCATCTCCTCTACACCACAACCACTACATCGTTGTAGCAATATTTATTTACAGGTTACTGGACTGACCGAAGATGGTTCTCGTACAGCGTTCCTGCATCACCTGGATGTTATCCTCAATAACAGAGTGGCCGCCTGAGCCAATGGATGAAATACCCGCATTCCAATCATAACTGAGGTGACTGGAGGTGTCAAAATTCTTCGTGAGTTCCCAGGAAGGTTAGTGTGGTGGGCAGCGAGTGATAACCTTGAAGGTATGCTGGACGGGGTGATAAAGAGTAGACTGCATTCCTCTGCCACACCTGTCTTCTTGCCGCGGGAGGCGCACCTGTGTACTCACCAATTTGTACTCTTACATTTGTGTTGCAGGGGTCTAGTCTCAGCTCCTGGCTCTGCCTCTTAACTTCCTGGGTTTACTCCCTCTTAATATATGTATGGATCCTGTCTTAGTACTTCAGGCAGGTGATTCAACAGTCTGGCTACTCCGACGTTAAAGAAATACTTCATGACATCCTTGTGACTCATCTGAAGCTTTACCTTCCCACTGTGCCCTGAGGTACCTGTTTCTCGCCTCTCGAATAGTCTATCCTCGTCAAGTCCTCCTGGGTATTTTTTATATCATTATCATGTATCCTTAAGTTCTTCAACCGTCTGATGTTGTCAGGTTCGATTCCTTCAGATTCTCATAACACCATCAGGCCTGGTCAGAGACCGGGTCGCGGGGGCGCTGACCCCCAAAACTCTCTCCAGGTATACATTCCCTAGCTGTGGGACTAGTCTCGCTACATAATTCTGCACTTTTTCCAGTTTCACAAGACGGTATTTCAGGTGAGAGTTCCATACTAATGCTACATACTCCAAGATAAGCCTGGCATATGTTGTGCACATCCCCGTAAATTACAGATATTCTTGATGGAAAATCGTAACTCTACCGAAATAGCATTCGCTACAGAGTTATTTTTTTTATCAGTGTGCCTCTGGCGACGACCTCGACACTGTGCTCACAGCCAGATCTTTCTCACTGTTTGAAGTTTGCAGCCTCCCCTCAGGGAAGGTTCATTGATGTTGGTGAGGGGCTCTTGATTTAGGGAATTGGATCTGTGCTCCAGTTCCCCGAATTAAGCCTGAATGCCTTCCACATGCCCCCCCCCCCCAAGCGCTGTATAATCCTCCGGGTTTAGCGCTTCCCCCTTGATTATAATAATAATAATTTATCTCCAGAGTTTATACTCAGTTTCCAGTCTTCTTACCCTTTAATAATTTTCATGACCTTGCGTTTGCTGTGTTTTAATTCCAGTAAACACTTCCCTGATAAGTCATGCAATTTATTGGGATCCATTTATAGCCGTTTCTTGTCCTTATCAGTTTTTGTTCGCCTTAACTTCACATCAAGTGCGAACAAGGATATATCTGACTATCTCATCTGGGATGTCAATCACATATATTAGAAGCATTACTGGTCCTAATACGAGTCTTGCATAAACCCCACTTGTTAAATATTCTCATTCTGACATCTGTTCTCAATCTGACTTCCTATGAGGAGCAATTTGATGTATTGTAGCACAGTTCCTGTTATTCCAGTGTGCTGCTCAAGTTTTTGTCGCAGTCTCTTGTGAGGTACAATATCAAATGTGTTCTTATTGTCCATGAATATGCAGGGATGGGTGGCTTCCCTCTCTCTTCTTGATCACTTCTGCTACTTTGTTAGAACTTCAGCAGGTTTGTGGGACAAGATTTAGCGTCTGTAAACCCATGATGACTATAAAGCGACTACTACCACTTGCACTACCAGTCTTACCTCTACCACTGCCTCTCTTGCCCTGTCCCTGCCAGCTGCCATATATATACTGGCTCGTTCTTCTCTCTTTAAGTGTGACTTTGTAAATGATCCAAGTCGGGCCAAAACGTCGTCGTAATCTCCTCTCTCCTATGTGCGGGTTATTTGCGGAAGCGACTTTTATCTAAGGATTCCACCGCTTTACTTCTGGTTATCGTCTCTATTATCTCTTATAGCAAACTATGAATGTCAGTGATAATGGTCTGTACTCTAGCACTATGTTTGTTTCTATTCTTAAATACTGGAACTACATTACTGTCTTACGTATCTCTGGCAACTGTCTCATATCATTAACTACTTGTAGATATTAGCTAGTGGTTAAAGAGTGTGTTTGTGCTCCATCTTGCAGACTTCATGTTGACAATATCAGGTTCCATTGCCTGTGATTCATGCAGCTCAGTGAATAAGGTTTTTCCTCCTCTAACCCTACATGTATGGTATCCAGAACCCCTTGATGTGCCGTTCCTGTGTGTATGGTATCCAGAACCCCTTGATGTGCCGTTCCTATGTGTATGGTATCCAGAACCCCTTGATGTGCCGTTGCTATGTGTATGGTATCCAGAACCCTTGATGTGCCGTTCCTATGTGTATGGTATCCAGAACCCCTTGATGAGCCGTTCCTATGTGTATGGTATCCAGAACCCTTGATGTGCCACTGCTCTTCCCTTTTCTGGCGTTGCTCCTGTTTCCGCTGTCAACATAGGTCCAACTCCTCACATATTTCCTCATTTCTCATAAATTACCTTTCTTTCTCATTACATGTTTTTTTTTCCCAGTCAGCATTCCTCTGATGCGACTGTGAGGCAGTTCTGGGTTACACTTGGTTTGTGCAGTTATGACATTCTTAAATTATAGCTCACCTTCTATTTTCCACTTTTGCATAAAAGCTTTTGACTCTTGTGCTCTCTTCTCTATTTTTTTATGTGTTTTCCACAGTTATCCATGATCTTGTACATTCGTTGTTACTGCCAGCATCCTTGATTGACCCACTGGCTCCCTCTGTTCTAATAATTTCCTCCTGTGTATTTGTTACTGTCATTGTTTGGGTACTTTCTTCTTAGATACTTACCTATCTCATTCTTTGGCTTTCCTTCCAGTTCCGTTTCTCATTACATTGCACTCAGCAACTATCTCATCCCTTCAATGATTCCTCTCCTTAGATCTGGTTTCTTATTCCCCACCTGTTATTCTTTCCTTCATGTTTACTTTCACAGAATAATCGCAAGTTTCCCACCACCACCTTCACTGTCCTAGACCTCTACGTTTCTAGTCCCTCATGTGGCTACCAATACTCCCAGTCTATCTACAGATGAAAATTTTTATGATCTTTACCTATAGTTTGGCTATATGAGCTCTTCTTGTTGCTTCAGTTATGGTGTCAACCACTTCTTTGCTGTCATATTCATGTCTTGGTCTCCTATTTGGTGGAGAGTTGTATATTCAAATTCAAAGTTTATTCTCTATAAAGATTACAATGTTGAATTTACAGAATTTGGTTGTTGTGTGGTTTACATGTAGTTAAATAATGATTACAGAGTGTACCACTAGAACGCCTAGCATGGCTAGGCATTTCGGGCAGACTTAGTTTAATTCTTTATTTTAAAATATTACAAATTATGAGGTAAGTTGGTATTATGGCTAAGTGACTAAATACTAGTTTGTGAGTTTAGCAATGTGAATGCTTTTGTTTTGGCACAGTACATAGTTTCAGTATTGGAGTATCATAGGATTCATTATTTTAAGATTGAGATTAATATTTCTGTTTATGGTCAAATGGGTGAGTGAGTGTAAGTGTGAACCACCAGGTGGTATTCGTGTAGTTAGTTGATGGGGTGTATCAGGGAGATAAGATGTTTTCTAATGGTAGTTTTGAAGAAGATGAATGTGTCTGCAGTTCTAGAGTTCTCAGGTAGGGTGTTCCAGATTTTAGGGCCTTTGACATACATTGAATTTTTGTAAAGGTTTAGTCGGACACGGGGAATGTCATAGAGATGTTTGTGTCTGGTGTTATGCCTGTGGGTTCTGTCACAACTATCAAGAAAGCGTTTTAGGTCAAGGTTGATATTGGAGTTTAAGGTCCTGTAGATGTAGATTGCACAGTAGTAAGTGTGGATGTACTGAACAGGGAGTAAGTTTAGATCTATGAAGAGTGGGGGGGGGGGGGGGGGTTGCCAGGGATGGGATTTAGTGATTATTCTTACTGCAGCTTTTTGTTGGGTTATTATTGGCTTTAGGTGTGTTGCTGCAGTTGATCCCCAAGCACAAATAGCATAGGTGAGGTATGGATAAATGAGTGGTATAGTGTGAGAAGGGCATTTTGCGGCACGTAGTATCGTATCTTGGAGAGGATCCCAACTGTTTTGGATACTTTTTTGGTTATGTGTTGGATATGGGTGCTGAAATTCAGGTTGTTGTCAAGGTATAGGCCTAGGAATTTGCCCTCATTATGTCTGGTAATTAGAGTGTTGTCGATCTTAATGTTAATTTGTGCATCTCCTGCTCTGCTACCAAACATAATATAGTAGGTTTTGTCAGTGTTAAGCGTAAGTTTATTGGCTGTCATCCAAGTCGATATTTTGATCAGCTCCTCGTTAACAATGGTGTTGAGGGTGGCAAGATTAGGGTGAGAGATGACATAAGTCGTGTCGTCAGCAAAGAGAATGGGTTTCAGGTGTTGGGATACGTTTGGAAGATCATTGATGTATATGAGGGAGGGCAGGGGACCAAGGACACTTCCCTGCGGAACTCCAGTATCAAGTGGCTGTGTTGTTGATGCTGTGTCTTTAATGGTGACATACTGATACCTATTAGTAAGGTAAGGTTTGAAATAAGCAAGCGCATGGCCTCTTATACCGTAATGGTCAAGTTTGTGGAGTAGGATGTCGTGGTCTACTGTGTCAAAAGCTTTTCTTAGGTCAATAAAAATTCCTAGTGGATATTCCTTATTTTCCCCTATTAACCCTTAAACTGTCCAAACGTAGATCTACGTTTTTTCAACATTTGAAAGTATGTAAAAAATGTAGATCTTTTTGTATTTTTACGTTTGAAAACGTGTAAAAAAATTTTGATCTCTTTTTTTTTTATATATTTGAAAATATGTAAAAAAAACGTAAATCTACTTTTGGAGCACTACATATGTGAACGTAGATCTGTTTGGACAGTTTAAGGGTTAATGGTATTACTTGGGTCCCCCCGTCTTGATCTTGTCTACTATAAAGCCATTTGACTAAGTCAATTCGTCCCTCTCATCTCTTCAAAAGTCCACTGGTTTCTGATTAGCAGTGCAACTCCTCCACCTTCCCTGTTTCCTTTTATTCTTTCCTCATTACTTGTTATCCTGCTGGAAATATGGCATCTATTATCATTTTAGTTAATTTTGTCTCTGTGACAGATATTATATCTGGGTTAGCCACTGCTATTCAGTCTGACTTTGTGTAGCATATTCTGAGATTTTTAGTTTGTGGTATAAAGTCTTTCTATTTGCTGCACATTTGTACAGAGGGAAGGGGGGGAGGTGAAGCTGACGTTCCGCTTGTCTGGTGCTTGCATGATCGCCCAGGCTGTTGCTACTGGTCCACATATCTTATCACAACCAAGCTGATCCAGCACTTGACAGAGATGCTTGTCGAGTTTCCTCGTGAAGACTTGTACACATTCTGGAAGTATTTTTGATATCTTCTTGACGAGTGTTGAATATCCTGGGCCCCAGAATGTTAGTCTCTTATTGTGACCATGGTGCTCCTGCTTTTCACGGAGTTTATTTTAGATTTGTTGTCCATATTTCTCACTCCCTTTATTTTACATTTGTTGTCCATATTTCCCACTCCCTTTATTTTAGATTTGTTGTCCATATTTCTCACTCCCTTTATTTTAGATTTGTTGTCCAAATTTCTCACTCCCTTTATTTTAGATTTGTACTCCCTTTATTTTAGATTTGTTGTCCATATTTCTCACTCCCTTATGTTATTATGGCCCTAAAACACTTTTCACATATATATTATCATGCAGTTCCCTTTTCTCTTTTCCAACGAGTACATATTTAGGTCTCTGGCGCATTCCCAGTAATATAAATGATATATTGACTATATGGGTCATATATGATCTCTGTCTCTATTTCAGCTTTGAGATACAGAGATCATGTACGGTCCACAGTGATCTATATAATCTCATGGCTCTACTATCTTCTTCCTGACCTACCATCAGTCTCTTACATGGCTCTACTATCTTCTTCCTGACCTACCACCAGTCTCTTACATGGCTCTACTACCTTCTTCCTGACCTGCCATCAGTCTCTTACATGGCTCTACTATCTTCCTGCCCTACCAACAGTCTCTTACATGGCTCTATTATCTTCCTGACTTACCATCAGCCTCTTACATGGCTCTACTATATTCTTCCTGACCTACTATCAGTTTCTACAGGTTCATAATCAGTAACTGCCATATTTCTTCCTTATACTCTCCTTCTCTCCACACTACCTTGTGTATTGCTGCCAGTTATCTTGGTGTCTCATCACTTCCTGCTCCTCCTGATTTCTGAGAAGATCTCTGTTGATAACTTCCTCCTTGGTCCTCTCCTGAATCTTCTGTTTCTGCATATTTCTTCACAATTACTTCCCCTTCAACCCAACCATTCATGAAGAATTGAGACACTTATGCAACACACGGGAATCTTTATTGAAGAACGTTTCGCCACACAGTGGCATCATCAGTCAAATACAAAGTAGAAATGGGTAAGGAGAGGAGGAGTTTGAGGTAATCAGTCCCTCAACCTGGAATCGATGTGTTCAGTCCATCAGTCTTGTAGGAAGTGCAGCATGGTGCCAGAGAGGTGGCTTATATACTGTAGTCAGGTGAGTCGAAGCAGGAGAGGAGGCGGGATCACAGTGGGACATGCCACTAGTGTAAGTAGGTCGTCGTCCAAAGGTTGGACATATGTTGAAGTCTTTGTACGAAGATCCCGTGATGTTGCAGTGTCTGACAGATGTGAGTGCCCCTGAGAGTGGGCACTGAAACTACCTAAGTGTGGGCACTGAAACTACCTAAGTGTGGGCACTGAAACTACCTAAGTGTGGTCACTGAACCTGAATATGGGCACTGAAACAACCTAAGTGTGGGCACTGAAGCTACTTTAGTGGGCACTGAAACTACCTAAGTGTGGTCACTGAACCTGAGTATGGGCACTGAAACCTAAGTGTGGGCACTGAAACTACTTTAGTGGGCATTGAAACTACCTGAGTGTGGGCACAAACTACCTGAGTGTGGGCACAAACTACCTGAGTGTGGGCACTGAAACTACCTGAGTGTAGGCACTGAAACTACCTGAGTGTGGGCACTGAAACTTCCTGATTGTGGGCACTGAAACTACCCGGGTGTGGGCACTGAAAGGTGGGATAAACCCAAATGAGGGGGTCTTTTCAACATGAGGTGGGCACTGTTCAACATGATGTAGCACTGTATCAACATGAGTGGGGCACTGTATCAACATGGTGGGGGCACTGTATCAAAGAGTGTGGGCACTATCAACATGAGGGGGGATCAACAGGTGTGGGCACTGATCAACATGGTGGGGGCATTGCTGGTGTGGGCACTTTTCCAACATGAGTGTGGGCACTTTATCCCAGCATGAGTGTGGGACTGTACCCAACTGGTGTGGGCACTGATAAACATGGTGTGGGCCTTTCAAACAAGGGGGGGACTGTTTTATTTTTGGGGTGGAGCACTGTCAACATGGGGGAAAATGTATCAACATGAGTGTGGGCATTTCAACATGAGGTGGAGCACTGTATAACATGAGTGTGGGACTGTAAAACTGGTGTGAGCCTGTATTAACATGAGGAGACTGACCCCAACATGAGTGGGGGCACTGTATAAAAGGGGGGGCCTGATCAACATGAGGGGGGCACTGATCAACATGGTGTGGGCACTGTATAACATGGGGGGGCACTGACCAACAGGGAGTGTGGGCACTGTATCAACATGAGTGGGGATTATCAACAGAGGTGGAGCACTGTTTTAACATGATGTGGGCACTTATAAACCCAAAGTTGGGCACTGTACAACAGGGTTTTCAAAACGGGGGGCACTGATCAACATAGTGTGGGCACTGTAAAAAGGGGGCCTTTCAACATGGGGGGGCACTGTATCAACATGGTGGGAGCATTCAACATGAGGGGGGCCCTGATCAAACATGAGTGTGGGCACTGTATCAACATGAGTGTGGGCACTGTATCAACATGAGTGTGGAGCACTGTATTAACATGAGTGTGGGTTTTTTTCCCCCAACATGAGGTGGGCACTGTTTTAACAGAGTGTGGAGCACTGATCAACATGAGTGTGGGATTATCAACATGAGTGGGCCTTATCAACATGGTGGGCACTGATCAACATAGTGTGACACTGTATCAACATGGTGGGGGCCCTGACCAACATGAGGGGGGGAACTGTATCAACATGAGTGGGGCACTGTATCAACATGAGGTGGGCACGGGTTAACATGGTGTGGACACTGTATCAACAGGGTGTGGGCACTGTATCAACAGCTGTGGGCACTGTATCAACAGGTGTGTGGGCACTGTTTTAACATGAGTGTGGAGCACTGTATTAACATGGTGTGGAGCCTGTATCAACGGTGGACACTGTATCAACATGAGTGGGGGCACTGTATCAACATGAGGGGGGCATTATCAACATGAGTGTGGGCACTGTATCAACATAAGTTGGCACTTACCCCAACGGGGTGTGGGCACTGTTCAACATGAGTGGGGAGCACTGTATCAACATGGTGGGGCACTGTATCAACATAGTTGGGCACTGTATCAACATGTTGGCACTGTATAAACATGAGTGTGGGCCTTTAAACAGAGTGTGGGCACTGTATCAACATGAGTGTGGGCACTTTTCAACATGAGTGTGGGCACTGTATCAACGGTGGGGGCACTGTATAAACATGGTGTGGGCACTTTTATCAACATGAGTGGGCACTGATCAACATGGTGTGGGACTGTATCAACATGGTGTGGGCACTGTACAACATGAGGGGAGCACTGTATCAAAAAGGGGGGCACTGACCCCACATGAGTGGGGGCCCTTTGCCCCAACATGATGGGGGCACTGTATAAACATGAGGTGGGCACTGTTCAACATAGTGTGGGCACTGTATCAACATGAGGTGGGCATGTAAACAGGGGGGGCCTTTTTAACATGAGGTGGAGCACGAAAACATGGTGTGGGCACTGACCAACATGGGAGCACTTTTCAACATGATGTGGGCACATCAAAGAGTGTGGAGCACTGTTAACAGGGTGGCACTTTCCCCAAGAGTGTGGGCACTGTATAAAATGAGTGGACACTGTATAACAGGGTTGGCACTGATAACATGAGTGGGGCATTATCACATGAGTGGGGAACTGTATCAACATGAGTGTGGGCACTTTTCAACGAGTGTGGGCACTGTATCACATAGTGGGGAGCACTGTCAACAGGGTGTGGGCACTGTATAACATGAGTGTGGGCCTGTTCCCAGGTGGGCACTGTTTTAAAGATGTGGGCCTGTACCCCAACAGGTGTGGGCCCTGATCAACATGAGTGTGGAGCATTGTATCCCAGTTTTGGGCACTGAAAACTGAGTGTGGGCACTGTATCAACATGAGTGTGGCACTGATCAACGAGTGGGAGCACTGTATAACATGAGGTGGGCACTGTATCAACAAGTGGGGGCCCTGTATCAACATGGTGTGGAGCACTGTATTAACATGAGTGTGGGCACTGTATAAACGAGTGGAACTGTTTTAACATGGTGTGGACACTGTATCAACATAGGGGGCACTGATCAACATAGGGGGGCACTGTACACATGAGTGTGGGACTGTATCACTGAGTGTGGGCCAAAACATGGGGTGGGGCACTGCAACATGGTGTGAGCACTGTATCAACATGATGTGGGCACTGTATCAACATGGTGTGGGCACTGTACAAAAAGGTGTGGGCACTGTATCAAAATGAGGTGGGACTGTATCAACATGTGTGGGCCTGTATCACATGGGTGGGCACTGATCAAAAGGGGGCACTGTATAAACATGAGTGTGGGCACTGACAACATGAGTGGGGCACTGTATCACATGAGTGGGGGCACTTTTCAACATGGGTGGACACTGTATAACATGGTGTGGGCCTGTACCCCAACATGAGGTGGAGACTTTTCAACATGAGTGGGCATGTTAAACAGGTGTGGGAACGAAAACATGAGTGTGAGCACTTAACATGAGGTGGGCACTTTTCAGCATGAGTGTGGAGCACTTTTCAACATGAGTGTGGGCACTGTATCAACATGAGTGGGGCACTGTAAACATGAGTGGGGCACTGACAACATAGTTGGGCACTGTATCAACATGGTGTGGGCATCCCCCAACATGAGTGGGGAGATTTTCAACATGAGTGTTGTATCAACATGAGTGTGGGCACTTATCAACATGAAAAGTCTGGGGAACGATCAACATGGGTGGGCACTGTATCAACATGAGGGGGGCACTGTATCAACATAGGTGGGCACTGAAACATGAGTGGGGCACTGTATAACTAGGTGGGCACTGTAAAAATGGTGTGGCACTGTATCAACATAGTGTGGCACTGTATAAACATGAGTGTGGGCACTGTTCACTGAGTGGGCACTGTTCAACAAAGTGTGGGCACTTATCAACATGGTGTGACACTGATCAACATGGGGGCCCTGTACCCCAACATGAGGGGGGGAAATGTCACATGAGTGTGGGCATTTATAACATGAGTGTGGGCACTTTTCAACAAGTGGGGGCCCTGTATCAAATGATGTGACACTGTATCAGAGATTTGGGCACTGTATCAACATGAGTGTGGGCACTGATAAACATGAGTGTGGGCACTGTTTTAACAGATTTATTATAAACATGAGGGGGGTTTGTATCAACATGATGTGGGCACTGTATCAACATGGTGTGGGCACTGTATCAAAATGAGTGTGGGCACTGTATCAACATGAGTGTGGACCTGTATCAACATGAGTGTGGGCACTGTACCCCAGAGGTGTGGGACTTTTCAACATGAGTGTGGGCACTGTATCAACATGAGGTGGGCACTGTAAACATGGGTGGGCACGCCAAATGAGTGGGCACTGTTTAACAGAGTGTGGGCACTTTTTCAACATGAGTGTGGGCTGACAACATGGTGGGCACTGTACATGAGTGGGGGCACATCAACATGGTGTGGGACTGATCAACATGAGTGGGGAGCACTGTTCAACATGGTGGGGGCCTGTATCAACATGAGGTGGGCACTGTACCAACATAGTTGGAGCACTGTATCAACATGAGTGTGGGCACTGTATCAACATAAGTTGCACTTTTCAACATGAGGTGGGCACTGTATCAACATGGGAGCATTTTCAACATGAGTGTGGGCATGTACCCCAACATGAGGGAACTGTATCAACATGAGTGTGGGCACTTTTCAACATGAGTGTGGGCACTGTATAACATGGTGTGGGCACTGTATAACATGAGTGTGGGCACTGTATCCCAACATGATGTGGGACCTGTATCAACATGAGTGTGGGCACTGTATCAACATGAGTGTGGAGCACTGTTCAACAGGGTTTGGGAAAACCCTGGGGGGCAGCAAAAGGTGGGCACTGTATCAACATGGGGGGTTTTGGGGAAATTGTATCAACATGAGGTAGCCTGTATCAACATGAGTGGGGAAAAATGGGTCAGAAAATGAGTGTGGGCACTGATAAACAGGTGGGGCACGTCACATGAGTGTGGGCACTGATCACAGAGTGGGGAGCACTTTTAAAACAGGTGTGGGCCTGTATCAACAGAGTGGGGCATTTTCCGGGATCCCACAGGTGTGGGCACTGATAACATGAGGGGGGACTGTTCAACAGGTGTGGAGCACTTTGTAATTTCAACATGAGTGTGGGCACTGTATCAACATGAGTGTGGGCACTGTATCAACATGAGTGTAGCCAGGGGGCACTGTATCAACATGAGTGTGGGACACTGTATCAACTTTTTAGTTTTTGGGGGAGCTTAACATGGGGGGAGCACTGTATCAACATGAGTGGGGGCACGACAACATGGGGTTGGGCACTGTATAACATGAGTGGGGGCCCTGTATCAACATGAGGTGGAGCTGTATAACATGAGGTGGAGCACGATCAACAAGTGTGGGACGATCAACATGGTGGGGCACTGTATAAACATTTTTGGGCACTGTATCAACATGGGTGGGCACTGTACAACATGAGTGTGGGCCTGTATCAACATGAGGGGAGCATTTACCCCAACAGATGGGGCACTGTATCAACAAGTGTGGGCATTTCAAAAGGGGGGAGCACTGTATCAACATGAGTGTGGGCCTTATCAACATGAGGGGACACTGAATCAACATAGTGTGGGCACTGTATCAAATGGTGGGGCACTTTTCAACAGGGGGAGCACTTATCACGAAAAAACATGGTGTGGGCACTGATCAACATGGGGCCCGGGGTGGGGGCACTGCACATGGGTGTGGGCACTGATCAACATGGTGGGGGACTGATAAACATGGGGGGAGCACTGTTCCATGAGTGGGGCACTGCCCAACAGAGTGTGAGCACTGTATCAACATAGTGGGCACTGTATCAACATGAGTGGGGGCCCTGTTTAACAAGGTGGGCATTTCCATGGTTGGGTTTTATAACATGGTGTGGGCACGAAATGAGTGTGGGCACTGTTTTAACATGAGTGTGGGCATGATAAACATGAGTGTGGAGCATTATCAACATGAGTGTGGACCCTTTACAACATGGGGTGGGGCATGATCAACGGGTTTGGGCACTGTATCAACATGGTGGGGGCACTGTTTTAACATGAGTGGGGAGCATGTCACATGAGTGTGGGCATTTATAACATGGGGGGGCCCACCAACATCAAACATGAGTGTGGACCCTGTATAACATGAGTGGGGCACTGAAACATGGGGGGGAGCACTGTATCAACATGAGTGTGGGCACTGATCACTGAGTGGGGGCACTGTAACATGAGTGTGGAGCACTGCTCAACATGGGTGGGCACTTTTTGGGGCAACAAAGGTGTGGGCATTTAAATTTGGGGCCTTTGAGTGTAGACTGTATAAAAGGGGCATTTTTGAGTGTAAACTGTATCAACATGGTGTGGGCAAGGTGTAGCAGTTGGGCACTGATCAACATGAGTGTGGGCACTTTTCAACATGAGGTGGGCACTGTATAAACATGAGTGTGGGCATGTATAGAGGGTTTTTTGGGCACTGTATCAACATGATGGGGGCACTGTATCAACATGAGTGGGGGCACTGCATAACATGGTGTGGGCACTGTCAACATGAGTGTGGGACTGCACCAACATGAGTGTGGGCACTGTATCAACATGAGTGTGGGTTATCAACATGAGGGCACTTTTCAACATGAGTGTGGACACTGTACCCCAACATGAGTGTGGACACTGTATCAACATGAGTGTGGCACTGTATCAACAGGGTGTGGGCACTGTATAACAGGGTGGGCACTGTATTAACATGAGTGTGGAGAAACGGGGTAAATCAACATGAGTGGGGCACTGTATAACATGAGTTTTTGGGCACTGTATCAACATGAGGGGGGGGCACTGTATCAACGAGTGTGGGCACTGTATAAAACATGAGTGGGGGCACTGATAAACATGAGGGGGCACTGATAAAAAAGTCTGGCATGTAACAGAGTGTGGGCATGTATCAACATGATGTGGGCACGAAACATGAGGTGGAACTGTATCAACATGAGGTTTTGGGGGGCACTGTATCAACATTTGGGGGCCTTATCACATGATGGGGGTTTATCAACATGAGTGTGGGCACTGTATAAACATGAGTGGGGAGCACGTATCAACAGGTGTGGGCACTGTATCCGGGGGGGCATAAAAAGGTGGGGGAAAAACGGGTTAAAAACATGAGTGTGGGCACTGTTCAACATGGTGTGGGTTTTTTTCAACAGGGGGGATTTTTGTGGGGGCACTTTTCAACATGATGTGGAGCACTGTATCAACATGATTGGACACTTACCCCAACATGGTGGGGAGCACTGTATCACATGAGTGTGGGATGTATCAAAAAGGTGGGCACGGGTTCAACATGAGTGTAGCATGTATAACATGTGGGGCACTGTATCAACATGAGGTGGGCACTGTATCAAAATGAGGTGGGCACTGTTCAACATGGTGGGAGACTGTATAAACATAGTGGGCCTGTTCAACATGAGGGGCCCTGTATCAACATGGTGGGGCACTGTACAGGTGGGGGCCCTGTTCAACATGGTGGGGGCATGACCCAAAAAACAGCCAGGTGTGGAGCACTGATAAAAGGGGCCCGAAAATGAGTGTGGGCACTGATCAAAAGGTGGGCACTTTTCACAGAGTGGGGGCACTGTATCAACATGGTGTGGCATTTTCAACATGAGTGTGGCCTGATCAACATGTGTGGAGCACTGTATAAACGGGGGCAGGGGTGTGGGCACTGTATCAACATGGGTGGGCATGTATCAACATGGGGGGCACTGTATCCAGAGTGGGGGCCCTGATAACATGAGGGGGAGCACTGTATAAACATGGTGAGCACTGTATCAACATGAGGGGGTTTGGGGCACTTATCAACATGAGTGTGGAGCACTGTATAAACATGAGTGTGGGCACTGTATCAACATGAGGGGGGCACTGTATCAACTGAGGTGGGGCCCTGTATCAACATGAGGTAATGTATCAAATATGTGGGAGCTGTATCAACATGGGGGGGCTTTTGGGGGGCACTGTATAAACATGGTGGGGCACTGATCAACATGGGGGAGCACCTGTAATTTCAACATGAGTGTGGGAGAAAAACTGTTTTTTTCCCAACATGAGTGTGGGCACTTTTAAAACATAGTGTGGGCACTGATCAACAGGGGGGGCCCTGTATCAAATAGGGGGGGGGCACTTATCAACTGAGGTGGAGACTGTATCAACATGAGTGTGGGCATGATCAACATGAGTGGGCACTGATCAACATGAGTGTGGGCACGGGTTCAACATGGGGGCCTGTTCCAAACATAAAAGGTGTGGGAAACGGGGGGGCCCTTTTAAAAACATGAGTGTGGAGCACTTTTCAACATGAGGGGGCACTGTATCAACATGATGGGGGAACTGTATCAACATGATGTGGGCACTGTATCAACATAAAGGGGGCCCTGTACAATGAGTGTGGGCACTCATAAACATGAGTGTGGGTTATCAGCATGGTTGGGCACTGCGGGTTTTATATTGGGCACTGTTCAACATGAGTGGGGGCATGTATCAACAGGTGTGGACACTGTATAACATGATGTGGGCACTGTATCAACAGGTGTGGGCACTGTATCTACATGAGTGTGGGGATGTATAACATGAGTGGGGCCCTGTATAACATGAGGGGGGCCCTGTAAACATAGTGGGGGCACGATCACGAGTGTGGGCACGTATCAACATGGGGGGAGCACTGTATCAACATGAGGGGAGCACTGTACCAACAGTGTGGGCACTGTAAAAGGGCACATGATAAACATGGGGAGCACTGTATCAACATGATGTGGGCACTGTATCAACATGAGGGGGACCGTATCAACATGATGTGGGCACTGATCAAGTTGTGGGCATGTATCAACATGATGTGGGCACTGAACATGAGGGGGGACTTTTCAACATGAGGGGGACTGTATCAACATGGGTGGGAGCACTGTATAACATGAGGTGGGCACTGTCAACATGGGGCACTGTATCAACATGAGTGTGGAGCACTGTATCAACATGGTGTGGGCACTGTATAACATGATGGGCCTGATAACATGGGTGGATGAGTGTGGAGCACTGTATCAACATGAGTGTGGAGCACTGTATCAACATGAGTGTGGAGCACTGTATCAACATTAGTGTGGGCACTGTATCAACATGAGTGTGGACTGCACTGTATCAACATGAGTGTGGAGCACTGTATCAACATGAGTGTGGAGCACTGTATCAACATGAGTGTGGAGCACTGTATCAACATGAGTGTGGAGCACTGTATCAACATGAGTGTGGAGCACTGTATCAACATGAGTGTGGAGCACTGTATCAACATGAGTGTGGAGCACTGTATCAACATGAGTGTGGGCACTGTATCAACATGAGTGTGGGCACTGTATCAACATGAGTGTGGAGCACTGTATCAACATGAGTGTGGGCACTGTATCAACATGAGTGTGGGCACTGTATCAACATGAGTGTGGGCACTGTATCAACATGAGTGTGGAGCACTGTATCAACATGAGTGTGGGCACTGTATCAACATGAGTGTGGGCACTGTATCAACATGAGTGTGGGCACTGTATCAACATGAGTGTGGGCACTGTATCAACATGAGTGTGGTATCAACATGAGTGTGGAGCACTGTATCAACATGAGTGTGGAGCACTGTATCAACATGAGTGTGGGCACTGTATCAACATGAGTGTGGGCACTGTATCAACATGAGTGTGGAGCACTGTATCAACATGAGTGTGGAGCACTGTATCAACATGAGTGTGGGCACTGTATCAACATGAGTGTGGGCACTGTATCAACATGAGTGTGGAGCACTGTATCAACATGAGTGTGGAGCACTGTATCAACATGACTGTGGAGCACTGTATCAACATGAGTGTGGGCACTGTATCAAAATGAGTGTGGAGCACTGTATCAACATGAGTGTGGAGCACTGTATCAGTGTGGAGCACTTTATCAACATGAGTGTGGAGCACTGTATCAACATGAGTGTGGAGCACTGTATCAACATGAGTGTGGAGCACTGTATCAACATGAGTGTGGGCACTGTATCAACATGAGTGTGGGCACTGTATCAACATGAGTGTGGAGCACTGTATCAACATGAGTGTGGAGCACTGTATCAACATGAGTGTGGAGCACTGTATCAACATGAGTGTGGAGCACTGTATCAACATGAGTGTGGAGCACTGTATCAACATGTGTGTGGGCACTGTATCAACATGAGTGTGGAGCACTGTGTCAACATGAGTGTGGGCACCATCAACATGAGTGTGGGCACTGTATCAACATGAGTGTGGGCACTGTATCAACATGAGTGTGGAGCACTGTATCAACATGAGTGTGGAGCACTGTATCAACATGAGTGTGGGCACTGTATCAACATGAGTGTGGGCACTGTATCAACATGAGTGTGGAGCACTGTATCAACATGAGTGTGGAGCACTGTATCAACATGAGTGTGGAGCACTGTATCAACATGAGTGTGGAGCACTGTATCAACATGAGTGTGGAGCACTGTATCAACATGAGTGTGGGCACTGTATCAACATGAGTGTGGAGCACTGTATCAACATGAGTGTGGAGCACTGTATCAACATGAGTGTGGAGCACTGTATCAACATGAGTGTGGGCACTGTATCAACATGAGTGTGGGCACTGTATCAACATGAGTGTGGAGCACTGTATCAACATGAGTGTGGAGCACTGTATCAACATGAGTGTGGAGCACTGTATCAACATGAGTGTGGAGCACTGTATCAACATGAGTGTGGAGCACTGTATCAACATGAGTGTGGAGCACTGTATCAACATGAGTGTGGAGCACTGTATCAACATGAGTGTGGGCACTGTATCAACATGAGTGTGGGCACTGTATCAACATGAGTGTGGGCACTGTATCAACATGAGTGTGGAGCACTGTATCAACATGAGTGTGGGCACTGTATCAACATGAGTGTGGGTATCAACATGTGTGTAGCACTGTATCAACATGAGTGTGGGCACTGTATCAACATGAGTGTGGGCACTGTGTCAACATGAGTGTGGGCACTGTATCAACATGAGTGTGGGCACTGTATCAACATGAGTGTGGGCACTGTATCAACTGAGTGTGGATCAACATGAGTGTGGAGCACTGTATCAACATGAGTGTGGAGCACTGTATCAACATGAGTGTGGAGCACTGTATCAACATGAGTGTGGAGCACTGTATCAACATGAGTGTGGGCACTGTATCAACATGAGTGTGGGCACTGTATCAACATGAGTGTGGAGCACTGTATCAACATGAGTGTGGAGCACTGTATCAACATGAGTGTGGGCACTGTATCAACATGAGTGTGGAGCACTGTATCAACATGAGTGTGGAGCACTGTATCAACATGAGTGTGGAGCACTGTATCAACATGAGTGTGGAGCACTGTATCAACATGAGTGTGGAGCACTGTATCAACATGAGTGTGGAGCACTGTATCAACATAAGTCTGTGCACTGTATCAACATGAGTGTGGGCACTGTATCAACATGAGTGTGGAGCACTGTATCAACATGAGTGTGGGCACTGTATCAACATGAGTGTGGAGCACTGTATCAACATGAGTGTGGGCACTGTATCAACATGAGTGTGGAGCACTGTATCAACATGAGTGTGGAGCACTGTATCAACATGAGTGTGGAGCACTGTATCAACATGAGTGTGGAGCACTGTATCAACATGAGTGTGGGCACTGCAGCAACATGTGTGTGGAGCACTGTATCAACATGAGTGTGGAGCACTGTATCAACATGAGTGTGGAGCACTGTATCAACATGAGTGTGGAGCACTGTATCAACATGAGTGTGGAGCACTGTATCAACATGAGTGTGGGCACTGTATCAACATGAGTGTGGGCACTGTATCAACATGAGTGTGGAGTGTGGAGCACTGTATCAACATGAGTGTGGGCACTGTATCAACATGAGTGTGGGCACTGTATCAACATGAGTGTGGAGCACTGTATCAACATGAGTGTGGAGCACTGTATCAACATGAGTGTGGAGCACTGTATCAACATGAGTGTGGAGCACTGTATCAACATGAGTGTGGAGCACTGTATCAACATGAGTGTGGAGCACTGTATCAACATGAGTGTGGGCACTGTATCAACATGAGTGTGGAGCACTGTATTAACATGAGTGTGGAGCACTGTATCAACATGAGTGTGGGCACTGTATCAACATGAGTGTGGAGCACTGTATCAACATGAGTGTGGAGCACTGTATCAACATGAGTGTGGAGCACTGTATCAACATGAGTGTGGAGCACTGTATCAACATGAGTGTGGGCACTGTATCAACATGAGTGTGGAGCACTGTATCAACATGAGTGTGGAGCACTGTATCAACATGAGTGTGGAGCACTGTATCAACATGAGTGTGGAGCACTGTATCAACATGAGTGTGGAGCACTGTATCAACATGAGTGTGGAGCACTGTATCAACATGAGTGTGGAGCACTGTATCAACATGAGTGTGGGCACTGTATCAACATGAGTGTGGGCACTGTATCAACATGAGTGTGGGCACTGCATCAACATGAGTGTGGAGCACTGTATCAACATGAGTGTGGAGCACTGTATCAACATGAGTGTGGGCACTGTATCAACATGAGTGTGGAGCACTGTATCAACATGAGTGTGGAGCACTGTATCAACATGAGTGTGGAGCACTGTATCAACATGAGTGTGGGCACTGTATCAACATGAGTGTGGGCACTGTATCAACATGAGTGTGGGCACTGTATCAACATGAGTGTGGGCACTGTATCAACATGAGTGTGGAGCACTGTATCACTGTATCAACATGAGTGTGGGCACTGTGTCAACATGAGTGTGGAGCACTGTATCAACACGAGTGTGGAGCACTGTATCACCATGTGTGTGGGCACTGTATCAACATGTGTGTGGGCACTGTATCAACATGAGTGTGGGCACTGTATCAACATGAGTGGGGACTGTATCAACATGAGTGTGGAGCACTGTATCAACATGAGTGTGGGCACTGTATCAACATGAGTGTGGAGCACTGTATCAACATGAGTGTGGGCACTGTATCAACATGAGTGTGGAGCACTGTATCAACATGAGTGTGGAGCACTGTATCAACATGAGTGTGGAGCACTGTATCAACATGAGTGTGGGCACTGTATCAACATGAGTGTGGAGCACTGTATCAACATAAGTCTGTGCACTGTATCAACATGAGTGTGGGCACTGTATCAACATGAGTGTGGAGCACTGTATCAACATGAGTGTGGAGCACTGTATCAACATGAGTGTGGAGCACTGTATCAACATGAGTGTGGAGCACTGTATCAACATGAGTGTGGAGCACTGTATCAACATGAGTGTGGAGCACTGTATCAACATGAGTGTGGGCACTGTATCAACATGAGTGTGGGCACTGTATCAACATGAGTGTGGAGCACTGTATCAACATGAGTGTGGAGCACTGTATCAACATGAGTGTGGAGCACTGTATCAACATGAGTGTGGAGCACTGTATCAACATGAGTGTGGAGCACTGTATCAACATGAGTGTGGAGCACTGTATCAACATGAGTGTGGAGCACTGTATCAACATGAGTGTGGAGCACTGTATCAACATGAGTGTGGAGCACTGTATCAACATGAGTGTGGAGCACTGTATCAACATGAGTGTGGAGCACTGTATCAACATGAGTGTGGAGCACTGTATCAACATGAGTGTGGAGCACTGTATCAACATGAGTGTGGGCACTGTATCAACATGAGTGTGGAGCACTGTATTAACATGAGTGTGGAGCACTGTATCAACATGAGTGTGGAGCACTGTATCAACATGAGTGTGGAGCACTGTATCAACATGAGTGTGGGCACTGTATCAACATGAGTGTGGAGCACTGTATCAACATGAGTGTGGAGCACTGTATCAACATGAGTGTGGGCACTGTATCAACATGAGTGTGGGCACTGTATCAACATGAGTGTGGAGCACTGTATCAACATGAGTGTGGGCACTGTATCAACATGAGTGTGGGCACTGTATCAACATGAGTGTGGGCACTGTATCAACATGAGTGTGGAGCACTGTATCAACATGAGTGTGGGCACTGTATCAACATGAGTGTGGGCACTGTATCAACATGAGTGTGGGCACTGTATCAACATGAGTGTGGAGCACTGTATCAACATGAGTGTGGAGCACTGTATCAACATGAGTGTGGAGCACTGTATCAACATGAGTGTGGAGCACTGTATCAACATGAGTGTGGAGCACTGTATCAACATGAGTGTGAGCACTGTATCAACATGAGTGTGGGCAGTGTCAACATGAGTGTGGAGCACTGTGTCAACATGAGTGTGGGCACTGTATCAACATGAGTGTGGAGCACTGTATCAACATGAGTGTGGGCACTGTATCAACATGAGTGTGGAGCACTGTATCAACATGAGTGTGGAGCACTGTATCAACATGAGTGTGGGCACTGTATCAACATGAGTGTGGAGCACTGTATCAACATGAGTGTGGAGCACTGTATCAACATGAGTGTGGGCACTGTATCAACATGAGTGTGGAGCACTGTATCAACATGAGTGTGGAGCACTGTATCAACATGAGTGTGGAGCACTGTATCAACATGAGTGTGGAGCACTGTATCAACATGAGTGTGGAGCACTGTATCAACATGAGTGTGGGCACTGTATCAACATGAGTGTGGGCACTGTATCAACATGAGTGTGGGCACTGTATCAACATGAGTGTGGGCACTGTATCAACATGAGTGTGGGCACTGTATCAACATGAGTGTGGAGCACTGTATCAACATGAGTGTGGAGCACTGTATCAACATGAGTGTGGAGCACTGTATCAACATGAGTGTGGAGCACTGTATCAACATGAGTGTGGAGCACTGTATCAACATGAGTGTGGAGCACTGTATCAACATGAGTGTGGGCACTGTATCAACATGAGTGTGGGCACTGTATCAACATGAGTGTGGAGCACTGTATCAACATGAGTGTGGAGCACTGTATCAACATGAGTGTGGAGCACTGTATCAACATGAGTGTGGAGCACTGTATCAACATGAGTGTGGAGCACTGTATCAACATGAGTGTGGAGCACTGTATCAACATGAGTGTGGAGCACTGTATCAACATGAGTGTGGGCACTGTATCAACATGAGTGTGGGCACTGTATCAACATGAGTGTGGGCAGCACTGTATCAACATGAGTGTGGGCACTGTATCAACATGAGTGTGGAGCACTGTATTAACATGAGTGTGGAGCACTGTATTAACATGAGTGTGGAGCACTGTATCAACATGAGTGTGGGCACTGTATCAACATGAGTGTGGAGCACTGTATTAACATGAGTGTGGAGCACTGGTATCAACATGAGTGTGGAGCACTGTATCAACATGAGTGTGGAGCACTGTATCAACATGAGTGTGGGCACTGTATCAACATGAGTGTGGAGCACTGTATCAACATGAGTGTGGGCACTGTATCAACATGAGTGTGGGCACTGTATCAACATGAGTGTGGGCACTGTATCAACATGAGTGTGGGCACTGTATCAACATGAGTGTGGAGCACTGTATCAACATGAGTGTGGAGCACTGTATCAACATGAGTGTGGGCACTGTATCAACATGAGTGTGGAACACTGTATCAACATGAGTGTGGAGCACTGTATCAACATGAGTGTGGAGCACTGTATCAACATGAGTGTGGGCACTGTATCAACATGAGTGTGGAGCACTGTATCAACATGAGTGTGGAGCACTGTATCAACATGAGTGTGGAGCACTGTATCAACATGAGTGTGGAGCACTGTATCAACATGAGTGTGGAGCACTGTATCAACATGAGTGTGGGCACTGTATCAACATGAGTGTGGGCACTGTATCAACATGAGTGTGGGCACTGTATCAACATGAGTGTGGAGCACTGTATCAACATGAGTGTGGAGCACTGTATCAACATGAGTGTGGAGCACTGTATCAACATGAGTGTGGAGCACTGTATCAACATGAGTGTGGGCACTGTATCAACATGAGTGTATCAACATGAGTGTGGAGCACTGTATCAACATGAGTGTGGAGCACTGTATCAACATGAGTGTGGAGCACTGTATCAACATGAGTGTGGAGCACTGTATCAACATGAGTGTGGAGCACTGTATCAACATGAGTGTGGGTGTATCAACATGAGTGCACTGTATCAACATGAGTGTGGGCACTGTATCAACATGAGTGTGGAGCACTGTATCAACATGAGTGTGGAGCACTGTATCAACATGAGTGTGGAGCACTGTATCAACATGAGTGTGGAGCACTGTATCAACATGACTGTGGAGCACTGTATCAACATGAGTGTGGGCACTGTATCAACATGAGTGTGGGCACTGTATCAACATGAGTGTGGAGCACTGTATCAACATGAGTGTGGGCACTGTATCAACATGAGTGTGGGCACTGTATCAACATGAGTGTGGGCACTGTATCAACATGAGTGTGGAGCACTGTATCAACATGAGTGTGGAGCACTGTATCAACATGAGTGTGGGCACTGTATCAACATGAGTGTGGGCACTGTATCAACATGAGTGTGGGCACTGTATCAACATGAGTGTGGGCACTGTATCAACATGAGTGTGGAGCACTGTATCAACATGAGTGTGGGCACTGTATCAACATGAGTGTGGAGCACTGTATCAACATGAGTGTGGGCACTGTATCAACATGAGTGTGGGCACTGTATCAACATGAGTGTGGAGCACTGTATCAACATGAGTGTGGAGCACTGTATCAACATGAGTGTGGGCACTGTATCAACATGAGTGTGGGCACTGCACTGTGTCAACATGAGTGTGGAGCACTGTATCAACATGAGTGTGGAGCACTGTATCAACATGAGTGTGGAGCACTGTATCAACATGAGTGTGGGCACTGTATCAACATGAGTGTGGAGCACTGTATCAACATGAGTGTGGGCACTGTATCAACATGAGTGTGGAGCACTGTATCAACATGAGTGTGGGCACTGTATCAACATGAGTGTGGGCACTGTATCAACATGAGTGTGGAGCACTGTATCAACATGAGTGTGGGGACTGTATCAACATGAGTGTGGGCACTGTATCAACATGAGTGTGGAGCACTGTGGGCACATGAGTGTGGAGCACTGTATCAACATGAGTGTGGGCACTGTATCAACATGAGTGTGGAGCACTGTATCAACATGAGTGTGGGCACTGTATCAACATGAGTGTGGAGCACTGTATCAACATGAGTGTGGAGCACTGTATCAACATGAGTGTGGAGCACTGTATCAACATGAGTGTGGAGCACTGTATCAACATGAGTGTGGAGCACTGTATCAACATGAGTGTGGAGCACTGTATCAACATGAGTGTGGGCACTGTATCAACATGAGTGTGGAGCACTGTATCAACATGAGTGTGGAGCACTGTATCAACATGAGTGTGGAGCACTGTATCAACATGAGTGTGGAGCACTGTATCAACATGAGTGTGGAGCACTGTATCAACATGAGTGTGGAGCACTGTATCAACATGTGTGTGGAGCACTGTATTAACATGAGTGTGGAGCACTGTATTAACATGAGTGTGGGCACTGTATCAACATGAGTGTGGGCACTGTATCAACATGAGTGTGGAGCACTGTATCACTGTGTGGGCACTCAACATGAGTGTGGGCACTGTATCAACATGAGTGTGGAGCACTGTATCAACATGAGTGTGGGCACTGTATCAACATGAGTGTGGAGCACTGTATCAACATGAGTGTGGAGCACTGTATCAACATGAGTGTGGAGCACTGTATCAACATGAGTGTGGGCACTGTATCAACATGAGTGTGGGCACTGTATCAACATGAGTGTGGAGCACTGTATCAACATGAGTGTGGAGCACTGGAGTGTGGGCACTGTATCAACATGAGTGTGGAGCACTGTATCAACATGAGTGTGGAGCACTGTATCAACATGAGTGTGGGCACTGTATCAACATGAGTGTGGGCACTGTATCAACATGAGTGTGGAGCACTGTATCAACATGAGTGTGGAGCACTGTATCAACATGAGTGTGGGCACTGTATCAACATGAGTGTGGGCACTGTATCAACATGAGTGTGGGCACTGTATCAACATGAGTGTGGAGCACTGTATCAACATGAGTGTGGAGCACTGTATCAACATGAGTGTGGAGCACTGTATCAACATGAGTGTGGGCACTGTATCAACATGAGTGTGGAGCACTGTATCAACATGAGTGTGGGCACTGTATCAACATGAGTGTGGAGCACTGTATCAACATGAGTGTGGGCACTGTATCAACATGAGTGTGGGCACTGTATCAACATGAGTGTGGGCACTGTATCAACATGAGTGTGGGCACTGTATCAACATGAGTGTGGAGCACTGTATCAACATGAGTGTGGGCACTGTATCAACATGAGTGTGGGCACTGTATCAACATGAGTGTGGAGCACTGTATCAACATGAGTGTGGAGCACTGTATCAACATGAGTGTGGGCACTGTATCATGAGTGTGGAGCACTGTATCAACATGAGTGTGGAGCACTGTATCAACATGAGTGTGGAGCACTGTATCAACATGAGTGTGGAGCACTGTATCAACATGAGTGTGGAGCACTGTATCAACATGAGTGTGGAGCACTGTATCAACATGAGTGTGGGCACTGTATCAACATGAGTGTGGAGCACTGTGTCAACATGAGTGGGCACTGTGTCAACAAGAGTGTGGGCACTGTATCAACATGAGTGTGAGCACTGTATCAACATGAGTGTGGGCACTGTGTCAGCATGAGTGTGGAGCACTGTATCAACATGAGTGTGGGCACTGTATCAACATGAGTGTGGAGCACTGTATCAACATGAGTGTGGGCACTGTATCAACATGAGTGTGGGCACTGTATCAACATGAGTGTGGAGCACTGTATCAACATGAGTGTGGGCACTGTATCAACATGAGTGTGGGCACTGTATCAACATGAGTGTGGGCACTGTATCAACATGAGTGTGGAGCACTGTATCAACATGAGTGTGGGCACTGTATCAACATGAGTGTGGAGCACTGTATCAACATGAGTGTGGGCACTGTATCAACATGAGTGTGGGCACTGTATCAACATGAGTGTGGGCACTGTATCAACATGAGTGTGGAGCACTGTATCAACATGAGTGTGGAGCACTGTATCAACATGAGTGTGGAGCACTGTATCAACATGAGTGTGGAGCACTGTATCAACATGAGTGTGGAGCACTGTATCAACATGAGTGTGGAGCACTGTATCAACATGAGTGTGGGCACTGTATCAACATGAGTGTGGAGCACTGTATCAACATGAGTGTGGAGCACTGTATCAACATGAGTGTGGGCACTGTATCAACATGAGTGTGGAACACTGTGTCAACAAGAGTGTGGAACACTTTATCAACATGAGTGTGGAGCACTGTATTAACATGAGTGTGGGCACTGTATCAACATGAGTGTGGGCACTGTATCAACATGAGTGTGGGCACTGTATCAACATGAGTGTGGAGCACTGTATCAACATGAGTGTGGGCACTGTATCAACATGAGTGTGGAGCACTGTATCAACATGAGTGTGGAGCACTGTATCAACATGAGTGTGGAGCACTGTATCAACATGAGTGTGGGCACTGTATCAACATGAGTGTGGAGCACTGTATCAACATGAGTGTGGGCACTGTATCAACATGAGTGTGGAGCACTGTATCAACATGAGTGTGGAGCACTGTATCAACATGAGTGTGGGCACTGTATCAACATGAGTGTGGAACACTGTGTCAACAAGAGTGTGGAGCACTGTGTCAACATGAGTGTGGAGCACTGTATCTACATGAGTGGGCACTGTATCTACATGTGTGGGCACTGTATGTACATGAGTGTGGGCACTGTATGTACATGAGTGTGGGCACTGTATCATCATGAGTGTGGGCACTGTGTCAATATGAGTGTGGAGCACTGTATCAACATGAATGTGGGCACTGTTTCAACATGAGTGTGGGCACTATCAACATGAGTGTGGGCACTGTTTCAACATGAGTGTGGGCACTGTATCAACATGAGTGTGGGCACTGTATCAACATGAGTGTGGAGCACTGTATCAACATGAGTGTGGGCACTGTATCAACATGAGTGTGGAGCACTGTATCAACATGAGTGTGGAGCACTGTATCAACATGAGTGTGGAGCACTGTATCAACATGAGTGTGGAGCACTGTATCAACATGAGTGTGGAGCACTGTATCTACATGAGTGTGGGCACAGTATCAACATGAGTGTGGAGCACTGTATCAATATGAATGTGGGCACTGTATCAACATGAGTGTGGGCACTGTATCAACATGAATGTGGGCACTGTATCAACATGAGTGTGCGCACTGTATCAACATGAGTGTGGAGCACTGTATCAGCATGAGTGTGGAACACTGTATCTACATGAGTGTGGGCACTGTGTCAACATGAGTGTGGGCACTGTATCAACATGAGTGTGCGCACTGTATCAACATGATTGTGGGCACTGTATCAACATGAGTGTGGGCACTGTATCAACATGAGTGTGGGCACTGTATCAACATGAGTGTGGGCACTGTATCAACATGAGTGTGAGCACTGTATCAACATGAGTGTGGGCACTGTGTCAATGAGTGTGGCACTGTATCTACATGAGTGGGCACCGTATCAACGTATGGGCACTGTATCAACAGCTGTGGGCACTGTATCAACAGGTGTGTGGGCACTGTATCTACATGAGTGGGGACTGTATCAACGTATGGGCACTGTATCAACAGGTGTGTGGGCACTGTATCTACATGAGTGGGGACTGTATCAACGTATGGGCACTGTATCAACAGCTGTGGGCACTGTATCAACATGAGTGGGCACTATCTATATGAGTATTGGCACATTTACGTGTGTCTCAATTTGTGTGTGTGTGTTATAGGTAGAATAGACTGGCCTTGAGAGAGAGAGAGAGAGAGAGAGAGAGAGAGAGAGAGAGAGAGAGATAGAGAGACAGAGAGAGAGAGACAGAGAGAGAGAGAGAGACAGAGAGAGAGAGAGAGACAGAGAGAGAGAGAGAGACAGAGAGAGAGAGAGAGTCGAGAAGTAAGCTTCTATACAACAAGACGGGCAGCAAATAGCTTCTACACTCTGGCTGTACCCTTCTCACAAACATCACTTCATCTTAGACCATTCATTCCTTGGGTGAGGTGATTCTGGAACATTTTCCTACAGCATAATGACATCAACAAAATAAAATCAATTAAAGAAATGAAATCACTGGCCCACAGATGGTTCCAACTTCGTCATCTTCACTGTAACTCATAATAAAAAGGCTTCAAAGTGAGCTGATATAGGTACCAGCTCTTAGCTTGTAAATAAAGCTATAAACACTTAACCCTGTGTAAGAAGTGTTTGTGTGTGTGCGTGTGTGTGTTAGAAATAGTGAGACAAGTGTCACTTACCTTAGTGGTGGAAGTGTTGACTGAGAGGCCCTTGCTACGACAGAGCCAACATGTACACAATCTACCGTGATCTTCCATATTACTGTCGACCTCTCCTCCCCCGCTACAACAATAGCAGTAACCACCACCACAACAACAACACACCAGCTAACTTGAAAAACACACAACTCGGCCACAATCTCCACACACAATTCCGGTGAGCCTGAAACAATTCGCCACACAAAATTCTGGCACTGGTGCCTCTGAATATACAAAACGTTGCGGGATACAAAACGTTTAGGCACTTGGAGATTATCTTGCCAGGATATAAGGCACAAGAAGGATCACTGACACTTGTGTGAACAGGCTATACCGGCACTTTTAGTACCTCTGGCACTTGTCAAGTTTGTATTAAGTACAAGGCACTTGGCGGTGACAGCGTGGTGGGAGGAAGCACTGGGGTTGAGGGAGAGTGAGTGAGAGGATGAGTGCGCTGAGTGAGAGTGAGTGTGGAGAAGTGAGAGTGGCTCTGGGAGTGGGAACTGAGAGCGGGTTAACACGTGTGGATGAGCCACACTAAAGGCACATACTGAAGGTCTGACGGGGGATGGGGAGATCACCCGGCCAGCGATAAACCCCTCCCTTCCAACCCCCTCCCTCCCTAAACCTCTCTCCCTCCCTAAACCCCCCTCCCTAAACCCCCCACCCCCATCCCTCCTTACACACATGCCAGAGGTAACTGAGTCATATTTATCAATGGCTTTCAAAGATATAAATATGGAGACACGTATAGGGAGAGTAGACTGCTAGCACTAATAGCCTGATTAACTCAAATCAGCAACCATGATGGCTTAGTCTGGGACCCCGAAAAGACTGTCATTTATGGACACACTCCAGGTGGCCCAGGAGTGTGTGTGCAACAATGTCTGATGAAATTAAACAGAGGTGAGAGAGAGGCTTTAAAATGAGCTGATGTAGGTAACAGATCAACCAGGCTGTGATGGATATGTGGGGTAGTGGACCACCAGCAGCAACAGCCTGGTTGACCAGGCTAGCACCAGATATGCCCGGCCCATGACCGGGCTCCGGGAGTAATAAAACTCTCGAATCTCATCGAAGGTAAAGGTAAGCCCTAAGACTGTAAATAAAGTTACCAACCTTTAACCTAACTTGTAAAACCTTGTGTAAAGAGAGAGAGAGAGAGAGAGAGAGAGACTGAGACTCTTAGCATGTCAATAAAGTTAGGAATCCTTAACCTGTAAATAGCTTGTCAATAAAGCTAGGGATCCTTAACCTAACCTTGTCAAACCATGTGTAAAGAGAGAGAGAGAGAGAGAGAGAGAGAGAGAGAGAGAGAGAGAGAGAGAGAGAGAGAGAGAGAGAGAGAGAGAGAGAGAGAGAGAGAGAGAGAGAGAGAGAGACCAACAAAATTAAAGAGTGATGAATGGTTTTGAAAGCGGACAAGTTGAAGAATGAGACACTTATGCACCATATGGGAATCTTTATTTAGGAAACGTTCCACCACACAGTGGCTTCATCAGTCCAACACAAAGTAGAAAGTTGTAAGGAGAGGAGGAGATTGAGGTAATCAGTCCCTCAACCTGGAGTCGATGTGTTCAGTCCATCAATCTTGTAGAATGTACAGCATAGGGCCGTAGACGTGGCTTATATACTGTAGTGAGGTGAGGTGAAGCAGGCGGAGGCGGGGTCATAGTGGTACCATTCACTAGTCGAAGTAGATCTTCGTCCAAAGGTTGAACAAGTGTTGAAGAATTCTTTGTAACAAGATCCCATGATGCTGCAGTGTCTGACAGTTGTGATGAATGGTTTGAAAAACCGATACCACTATGACCCCGCCTCCTCCTGCTTCACCTCACCTCACTACAGTATATAAGCCACGTCTACGACCCCATGCTGTACATTCTACAACATTGATGGACTGAACACATCGACTCCAGGCTGAGGGACTGATTACCTCATACTCATCTCCTTACAACTTTCTACTTTGTATTGGACTGATGAAGTCACTGGTTGGCGAAACGTTTCCTAAATAATAATTCCCATATGTTGCATAAGTATCTCAATCTTCAAAATTAAAGAGGCTTAAGGTGACAGTCAAGAAGAATCCAAGAGGAAACACAATAGTACTCACACCTATGACCAATAAAGATTTAGGACATTACAAAACACAACACTCAAGGTTATATACAGTGATGCTCCACCTGTCATAACTTAAAACGATGCCGACCAAAAAATGTTATTGCAGCCAGTTGGCCTAGTGGTTAACGCACTGTCCTGGAGTCTCAGGACTCACTCGCCATGGGTTCAAACCCCACCCATTTCGTGGTCTGTTTGCAATCGTGTTATTACGATTTCACGAGTAAAAAAAATATTTCGTTGTCCCTGGCGATAAAAATAACGAATAAATATATGAAATACAGGAAAATCACCTCACTGAGTAAATTACTTCCCATTTCATAATAGGTAAAATATAATTTTTCTCTACCAGCAGTAACAGCTTGCTTGATCAAACCTTGATCCTACAGGTCTGGTCTGGGACTGGGCAGCGGGGGCACTGACCCCCAGAAACATCCTGCCGAGTGACCAACTGATGGGTTACCAGCTGAGTGACCAGCTGAGTGACCAGCTGAGTGACCGACTGATGAGTGACCAGCTGAGTGACCAAATGATGAGCTACCAGCTGAGTGACCGACTGATGAGTGACCAACTAATGAGTTACCAACTGAGTGACCAGCTGAGTGACCAAATGATGAGCAACCAGCTGAGTGACCAACTGATGAGTGACCAACTAATGAGTTACCAACTGAGTGACCAGCTGAGTGACCAAATGATGAGCAACCAGCTGAGTGGCCAACTGGAAATGTATATTTACTGACACAAGACTCATACCTTCACCAGTGTTAAGTTACACCAGACTCACACCTTCAAGAATCTACAGCTACAACAGAGGCTGACACCTTCACTAGTTACAACAGAGGCTGACACCTTCACTAGTTACAACAGAGGCTGACACCTTCACTAGTTACAACAGAGGCTGACACCTTCACTAGTTACAACAGAGGCTGACACCTTCACTAGTTACAACAGAGGCTGACACCTTCACTAGTTACAACAGAGGCTGACACCTTCACTAGTTACAACAGAGGCTGACACCTTCACTAGTCACAAGAGGCTGACACCTTCACTAGTTACAACAGAGGCTGACACCTTCACTAGTTACAACAGAGGCTGACACCTTTACTAGTTACAACAGAGGCTGACACCTTCACTAGTTACAACAGAGGCTGACACCTTCACTAGTTACAACAGAGGCTGACACCTTCACTAGTTACAACAGAGGCTGACACCTTCACTAGTTACAACAGAGGCTGACACCTTCACTAGTTACAACAGAGGTTGACACCTTCACTAGTTACAACAGAGGCTGACACCTTCACTAGTTACAACAAGAGGCTGACACCTTCTCTAGTTACAACAGAGGCTGACACCTTCACTAGTTACAACAAGAGGCTGACACCTTAAATATACAGGTGTTTCAAAATGATTTACCTAATTTCAAAGCAGTATATTTTACGATCGGGTTCATCATTTTGAAACACTGTACTACTGGAAGAAGTGTAATGTGTTTTACGACTTTCTGACTTCTCCTTCCTTAGCAAATGGGACCTGACCTGACTAGGTTAAGGCATTGGTTTAAGCCGGTGAGTGAATTGGACCTGCCTCGCATGGGCCAGTAGGCCTGCTGCAGTGGTGCTCCTTTCTTATATTCTTTCACGTTTACACAACTATTTTGCTAACATAATCAATGTACTTTAAGAGTTGATATAACTAAAATATCTATTTCACAGGCATCCACTTTTTTTTTCAATGGTCTTAAATGAAGAGGAAATTATGTATGGTGTCTGGAGGAGAATCTCGAACTGACCAATCTGGATTTGGGGAAAATTAAAGCAGACGTTCGTAGCCGGGAATGATACTTGGATTCATCACTGTGATCAAACTAACAGTAGGAACAATGTCAACACAGCAGCTCTACCATACCAAAGATATTCAACCCAGTGTTGGCACATCACATGTTGAATTTCTACCATGTACACGAAGTAATATGTCTCACAAGGTCCACATTGCCGGTGAATATTACACTAGTATACTTAGGTGTTTGTGAGAGTCAGTTTATGACAGACAACAAGGCAACATGAGGATCAGTCTCTCCCATCCTGCAGCAGCTTCACCATCCTGCAGCCTCACCATCCTGCAGCCTCACCATCATGCTCTTGTTCATGCCTCACGGGTTAAAAATAACCTAGTGGTTATAATCGTAACCATAACTTTTAAATGGGTGGACTTGTAAGCCAACGGAAGGCCTCTGGCAGACGACCAAAAGCTCCAGTTGCGAGTCGTCATATAACTAAGACCCGCGTCAGGAAACACACGTCCTGATTCCTGACAAACCTTAACTGGTTGCAAAGGTGCCTCTGCCAGACTTAAGAAATCGTAATGACACGATTGCAATCGTGTCATTACGATTTCTTAAGTCATGTTGACGGCAGTGAAGGGACTTGAGCTAGAGTTCGTCACGGCCACGCTAGCTGGAGATTCGTCTGTAAAAACTTGCATTTGTGGTCACAGAGGTGCCTGTGCTAACTTTCCTATGGTGTAGAAATATACCTAGTTGGATGAATCTTATTGTGGCTAGCTGGTCTAGTGGCTAACGCGACGGGCTGGAGTTTTGAGACTCTATGACCGCGGGTTCAATCCCGGCCGGGGGTATGGTTTGGTGTGCCTCTGCCAGACTGTGGATTCAACACACATTCTTCCCCAGACCTGACCTATGTAACTTCCACCTGGTACCCAGACTGAAGGATCACCTCCGTGGCACGGGCTACGAGGACAACTTCCACCTGGTAGCCAGACTGAAGGAACACCTCCGTGGCGCGGGCTACGAGGACAACTTCCACCTGGTAGCCAGACTGAAGGAACACCTCCGTGGCGCGGGCTACGAGGACAACTTCCACCTGGTACCCAGACTGAAGGAACACCTCCGTGGCACGGGCTACGAGGACAACTTCCACCTGGTACCCAGACTGAAGGAACACCTCCGTGGCGCGGGCTACGAGGACAACTTCCACCTGGTAGCCAGACTGAAGGAACACCTCCGTGGCACGGGCTACGAGGACAACTTCCACCTGGTAGCCAGACTGAAGGAACACCTCCGTGGCGCGGGCTACGAGGACAACTTCCACCTGGTAGCCAGACTGAAGGAACACCTCCGTGGCGCGGGCTACGAGGACAACTTCCACCTGGTACCCAGACTGAAGGAACACCTCCGTGGCACGGGCTACGAGGACAACTTCCACCTGGTAGCCAGACTGAAGGAACACCTCCGTGGCGCGGGCTACGAGGACAACTTCCACCTGGTAGCCAGACTGAAGGAACACCTCCGTGGCACGGGCTACGAGGACGACTTCCACCTGGTAGCCAGACTGAAGGAACGCCTCCGTGGCGCGGGCTACGAGGACAACTTCCACCTGGTAGCCAGACTGAAGGAACACCTCCGTGGCGCGGGCTACGAGGACAACTTCCACCTGGTAGCCAGACTGAAGGAACACCTGCGTGGCGCGGGCTACGAGGACAACTTCCACCTGGTAGCCAGACTGAAGGAACACCTCCGTGGCGCGGGCTACGAGGACAACTTCCACCTGGTAGCCAGACTGAAGGAACACCTGCGTGGCGCGGGCTACGAGGACAACTTCCACCTGGTACCCAGACTGAAGGAACACCTCCGTGGCACGGGCTACGAGGACAACTTCCACCTGGTAGCCAGACTGAAGGAACACCTCCGTGGCGCGGGCTACGAGGACAACTTCCACCTGGTAGCCAGACTGAAGGAACACCTCCGTGGCGCGGGCTACGAGGACAACTTCCACCTGGTACCCAGACTGAAGGAACACCTCCGTGGCACGGGCTACGAGGACAACTTCCACCTGGTAGCCAGACTGAAGGAACACCTCCGTGGCGCGGGCTACGAGGACAACTTCCACCTGGTAGCCAGACTGAAGGAACACCTCCGTGGCACGGGCTACGAGGACGACTTCCACCTGGTAGCCAGACTGAAGGAACGCCTCCGTGGCGCGGGCTACGAGGACGACTTCCACCTGGTAGCCAGACTGAAGGAACACCTCCGTGGCGCGGGCTACGAGGACAACTTCCACCTGGTAGCCAGACTGAAGGAACACCTCCGTGGCGCGGGCTACGAGGACAACTTCCACCTGGTAGCCAGACTGAAGGAACAACTCCGTGGCACGGGCTACGAGGACAACTTCCACCTGGTACCCAGACTGAAGGAACACCTCCGTGGCGCGGGCTACGAGGACAACTTCCACCTGGTAGCCAGACTGAAGGAACGCCTCCGTGGCGCGGGCTACGAGGACAACTTCCACCTGGTAGCCAGACTGAAGGAACACCTCCGTGGCGCGGGCTACGAGGACAACTTCCACCTGGTAGCCAGACTGAAGGAACACCTGCGTGGCGCGGGCTACGAGGACAACTTCCACCTGGTAGCCAGACTGAAGGAACACCTCCGTGGCGCGGGCTACGAGGACGACCATGAGCTCAAGTCACATACAAAACTGCTGACACCAGCAAGACAAAAGCATTGAGTGGTACAGAAAAGCTTTATGAACACTGGAACAAGTGTATAACTGTTCATGGTGACTATGTGAAAAATATAATTAGACCCGTTTTAGCTTCATTAATATGTGCGTATGTGTGTACATATGTGTGTACGTGTGAATGTACGTATGGGTATGTGTGTACGTGTGTGTGTGTACGTATGGATATGTGTCTGTATGTGTGTATGTTTAACAATTCACAACCGGGCGAAATTATTTACAAACAGCAGGACTGGAACGTGCACACACAGCATCAAAGTATGCAGTACTAAACCCACTTCTGCCTCGTATATAATATACAGCATCAAGCATGGAATCTACACCTGATCAAGCATGTCAAGAAGCTGTAAAGGTTTACAAGATCCCGAGGCTGAGGGGTGTCCACTATAAGCTGAGACTAAGGGCACTAAACCAGATGCCTCTTGAAGACGACTAGGGCAGAACACAATTACGAAATACAAGGTACTAACAAGAATTTACAAGATTATAGATGTTTAGAAATGACAAAAAAAAAAATATATATATATATTATCCACTGGTTGTATTTTTCCACATTAAAGTGGATCAACAGGACGAAGACGAAGCCTTAATTCCTCAACAGAGGTGTCGTATATCTCAGAACAATACTGCGGACCCACAACTGCAGGAGAGAGATTCCTACCTACCATGCAGGCCTGGTCAAGGACCGGGCCAAGGGGGCGTTGACCCCTGGAACACCCTCCAGGTATACAAAGGATGACAGATAACGACATTATATATATTATTGTAACCACGAACGAGTGGTATTGAATCAATAGCAACACTGCGACTAGCCGAAGATTCGAACCCATGTCGTTTTGGCCCTGCCTCGTGGTGAACGAAAGTCACATGACGCTCTAACCCACAGGACTACGCAATCCTACAAGAATGAAGCGCCCAGGAGAGTTAGGTGTTTTACCTTGAATCACGAGCTAGTCGCAGTATTGTTAGTGATTCAATACCACTCGTTCGTGGTTACAATAATATATATATATATATATATATATATATATATATATATATATATATATATATATATATATATATATATATATATATATACATATGTCGTGCCGAATATGTAAAACTGGTCAATTAGCAGGAACTCATTTAAAATTAAGTCCTTTCTAAAATTTTCTCTTATACGTTTAAAGATATATTTTTTTCATTAATGTTAATGTAAAAAAATTTAATTTTGCACCAAAAGAATCTTAGACAACTTACCTAACCTTATTATAACAAGAGCAATTTATTTTAGCCTAACCCAACTGTATATATTTAAGATTTGTTTACAATAATTTAATACTAAACAAACACAGTGAAATATATTTTTTTTCGTTAGGTTCAGAATGATTTTGGCGAAATTATTGCATACACAAATTTTCACTTGTCCTATATGGCAAGATGAACGTTGCTATTTAAGCCAAGATCGCAAGTTCTGCCTATTCGGCACGACATATATATATATATATATATATATATATATATATATATATATATATATATATATATATATATATATATATATATATATATATATATATTATATATGAGGGAACCCACCACACTACATAACACACCATAGTAATCACGAAAACTTAGGATAAATATAATTAAATCAAATTACAAGTTCATTTAGCATAAATAAGCAAGAACTATAAGTTACAAATCACAGCAACGACAAAGATAAAGGAATAATTACTATATTTAATTTGAACAAGTGTCAAGGTCGGTGTAAAGTACAAGTATAGCTCTTATCACAACTTTACCACCTTTGTAGATGAATGGTTCAAACAACCGACACGTTGTTGCACATGTGTCTAATTTACCACCTTTCGTGACTTTCCAGAGTCATTCTACTCACGGAGCCCGGCCATGGGCCAGGCTCATTGCCTGTACCTCAAATCTTTCAAGTTGTAGAGTAAATACAGTTGAACTCCAGGACGAGTTTATTTTTTGTTTACCTTTCGTCGATTTCAGGGGTCACTGCCCCCACCACCCGGTCCCAGACCAGGTCTCCCAATTAATGGTATGATCGACGAGGCTGTTGGTGACTCCAACGTATGTACCACAGCCTGGATAAGAAAATGAAGAGAGGAACTTATAAAGTTTAATTTTGAAGAAAGTCAGTAGTTTGTCGGTAAAATTCCATACCGTACATGCTCGTCACTCTTCTGTTTTTCACTGGAGATATTTTTCACTATGTTTTTCTGTTACTTGGAGTAATTTCGGTGTGCTGGTTTGGCACTAGTCACTCCAGGATTTTTCAGGTGTAAATTATGATGTACCTTTATCGGCCATGTTCCAAGGGGCATCAAGTGTTCTTAGTGGTTCAAATACTTCGACTGAATTCATAAGGACGTTTTCCAGTTCTTCAACGCTCCCTGCCTTGAAGAGGGCCGCTAGTATACAGTAGTATTCTAACATGGAGAGAACCAGTGACTTGAAGAGTATCTACCTGGAGTCTACCTGGGGTACCCTCCAGGTAGACTCCAGGTCATCAACGTCCAGGTAGACTCCAGGGATCAACGTCCTCGCGGCCCGGACCATGACCAGGCCTCCCGGTGGATCATTGGCTCAGCATCTCTTGGACTTAAAACTCTGCTAACAGGTTCAACAGCTACAGTTGAACGCCCTTGAGAGAACCAGGAGCTTTACCTTATGAAGGTTAGCACCTGTAGTTTAACATTCTGAAAAATCTCAGGAGCCGTAAATCAACGCCTTCCAGAATTCCAGGAGCTGGAACCTCAGTCACATTGAAAATACAAAAGTCACGTTGAAACAAGGTTGGATTTGTCAGTAGAGTTTTACATAGTAATAAGAATGCTTGTCATGTGGATCTAGGACTCAAGATGGAACTTGGCAGACAATACAATTCAGTATAGGTGGAGGTTGGCAGACAATACAATACAGTATAGGTGGAGGTTGGCAGACAATACAATACAGTATAGGTGGAGGTTGGCAGACAATACAATACAGTATAGGTGGAGGTTGGCAGACAATACAATACAGTATAGGTGGAGGTTGGCAGACAATACAATACAGTATAGGTGGAGGTTGGCAGACAATACAATACAGTATAGGTGGAGGTTGGCAGACAATACAATACAGTATAGGTGGAGGTTGGCAGACAATACAATACAGTATAGGTGGAGGTTGGCAGACAATACAATACAGTATAGGTGGAGGTTGGCAGACAATACAATACAGTATAGGTGGAGGTTGGCAGACAATACAATACAGTACAGTATAGGTGGAGGTTGGCAGACAATACAATACAGTATAGGTGGAGGTTGGCAGACAATACAATACAGTATAGGTGGAGGTTGGCAGACAATACAATACAGTACAGTATAGGTGGAGGTTGGCAAACCATCAAATATTGTCAGGTCAGCAGAGTTTAAACCCTGCTAAACGCCCCGCAGTGAGGGGTAGTGAGACACGTACCTTCAGGTGGACTGCAGGCTGGGCTTCCTCCTACCTGTTCACAATATACCAGTTTACTGCCTCAGTGATTATCATTTACCACCTGTACTCCAGTTAAGGTCCCTTCTGACACAGGGAGTACAGGTTAAGATACTTCAAACCTTCCCAGTAATTAAGGAGCTTGACTCATCTTTCGCAGTGAAGGTTCTCTGTACATTCTCTAGATCTTCAATTTCACCTGCCTTGAGTTGTTAGTACATAGCAGTATTCCAGCCTAGAGAGAACAAGCGATTTAAAAAGGATTATCATTGGTTTGATATCCCTTGTTTTGAAAATTCTTATTATACATCCTATCATTTTCCTCGCAAATGTGATAGTGACACTGATGTGATCTTTGAAGGTTAGATCCTCTGATATTAACACTCCCCACTCGCTCTATTGTCCTAACTAAACACAACGAAACTTTTTCTCAACCATTGGATCAAATCTCGCCAGCAGATCCCAGGTACTAATGCCCGAGCAAGCGATTACTTAGACGGAAATTTCCCAACCTCCTTGTATCTTGCACCAACCGAGCCCACAAAAGTCACCACGATTATTAAGTCACTTAAAAATAAATCAGGAAATCTGGCTCAAGTTCCTTCATTATTGTACACATGAGCGGCTCATGTTCTCTCACCTGCTATTTCATTACTCTTTAACAAATCACTAGAAACTAGTATTTTCCCGACACTACTCAAGACAGACAGAGTTACATCAATACACAAAGGTGGTGACCCCACAGATGTAAATAACTACAGGCCAATATCAAACTTACCATTGCTATCAAAACTCTTCGAGAAACTTGTGCACAAGAGATTTAATAAAAGAACATAAGAACACAAGGAGGAACATTGCAGCAGGCCTGTTGGCCCATACTAGGCAGGTCCTTCACAATCCATCCCATTAACAGAATATTTGCCCAACTCAATTTTCAATGCTACCCAAGCAATAAGTTTTGATAATTATATTTACTCATGAAGAACCAGTACCAGATGATGTGTCTTCTGAGGACCCACCCGCATTCCCAAGCACATCTGCAGAAAATAAGAAGAACATAACAAATCAAGATAGTAGAGGTGATAAATCAACCACATTATGCAGATACTTCTGTAGACATGAACAGTGAAGCGTCGCCATGTGATTCAGACCCAGCCATGTGATTTCCTGTCAGATTGTTGTTCTTGATTTGCCGGTAATTCTCCCGGCCCGGGTCTTTTCCAGATGGTGACCCGCCCTTGGCTCCTTGTCTTGGGAGTGTCTTGAGACCTATGTCTCCCATAGGAGGAGGTACAAGTACCTCCTCAGCTTCGGAACCAACTGTCCCCAGACCTAGCCCCATTCCCTGCCCTCACGGGGCTTGTAGGGAGAAGCTAGGCCTCTGGTCTGCCATCTGCCCCACCCCTGGGGGGCTCATGGGAGCGGCAGTCTCGTGAGCTGCAGGTGGTAGTAAGCTCTGGCTCTGGCACCATCCCCCCTCAAGGAAGGTTCCTTGATATTGGTGAGGGGCTCTTGATTTAGGGAATTGGATCTGTGCTCCAGTTCCCCGAATTAAGCCTGAATGCCTTCCACATCCCCCCCCCCAGGCGCTGTATAATCCTCCGGATTTAGCGCTTCCCCCTTGATTATAATAATAATCTGGCACCATCCCCGCCCTAGGAGGGCTCGTGGGAGTAGTGTCCTTCCTGTCAGAAAAGCATCTGTCCGTCTGGTCAACTGCCACCATATATATAGATACCGAAAGCGTGATAACAAAGATATAAATAAATACACATCGGTAATTATTATATAGTGTAGACGAAATACATTAAGTGATTTAAAAAGGATCATCATTGGCTTAGCATCTCTTGTCTTGAATGTTCTCATTATCCATCCTATCAGTTTCCTAGCATTACCACTCCCAGGTCCTTCACATTACTTTTCCTCCCTATTGTGTGATTGGAGTTTGTACTATACTCAGTTCTAGTTATTATTTCCTCCAGTTTTCCATAACGGAGTAGTTGGAATTTGTCTTCACTGATCATATTGTTCTCTGTTGCCCACTGGAAAACTTGGTTTATATCTTCTTGGAGGTTAACAGTGTCCTCAATGGATGACACACTCATGCAGATCCTAGTATCGTCTGCAAAAGATGATACAGTGCTGTGGTTTACATCTCTGTCTATGTCTGATATGAGAATAAGGAACAGGATAGGTGCGAGTACTGTGCCTTGTGGGACAGAGCTCTTCATAACAGCGCAAAGCATCAACCCCTGCCAATTTGGCTTTAGGAAAAGCAAAAGCACAAACGATGCAATTGTAAAATTGCTAGACCTGCTTTACACAGCACTTGAAAAAAAAAATGAATATTCATTAGGACTCTTTATCGACCTAAGGAAAGCTTTTGATACAGCAGATCACAGCATCCTACTCCACAAACTTGATCAGGCACCAATACGTCTGTATTAAGAACACAACCTCATCAATAAGACCACTGGATAATGGAATACCACAAGGAAGTGCTCTTGTTCTCATGTTCTTCCTCTTATACATCAATGATCTTCCCAATGTATCACAACACCTTAAACATATTCTCTTTGCTGACGACACGACTTACGTCATCTCCCACGCTAATTTTGTCTCCCTCAACACTGTTGTTAAGGAAGAGCTTGTAAAAATATCGACCTGGATGACTGCTAATAAACTTACACCGAATATTGACAAAACCTTCTACATTATGTTTGGGAACAGAGGAAGTGTTGCCCAGCTCAACATAACGCTTGACAACACTCTTATTGCTATACATAATGAGGGCAAATTCCTGGGCCTGCACCTTGACAGCAACCTGAAATTCAACACCCATATCCAACAAATAACAAAAAGAAAGTATCCAAAACAGTTGGGATCCTCTCCAAGATACATTACTACGTACCACAATCAGCCCTACTCACATTATACTACTCACTCATCTATCCCTACCTTACCTATGCTATTTGTGCCTGGGGATCAACAGCAGCAACCCACCTAAAGCCAATAATAACCCAACAAAAAGCCGCAGTAAGAATTATCACACAATCTAATGCTAAACAACACCCCTCCTCTCACTCTTCAAAGACCTAACCGTACTCACTGTACAGAACATTCACACGTACTACTGTACAACCTACATTTACAGAACCATAAATTCTACTATTAAACACTTCCTTGATAGTTGCAACACTATCTTGATAGTTGCAACATGACCCATAGACACAATACCAGACACAAAAATCTCTATGACATTCCTCGTGTCCGGCTAAAGCTCTATAAAAATTCGATGTACATAAAAGGGCCTAAAATCTGGAACTCCCTTCCTGAAAACTCGAGACTCACGAAATCGTAAGGACACGATTGCAAACAAACCATACCATGGACGGGGATAGAACCCGCGATCAGAGAGTTATAAAACTCCAGACCGACGTGCTAGCCACTGGGCTAGCTGGCCACAACAAGATTCGTCCAACTAGGTATATTTATACACTATAGGAAGGTTACCATAAGCGCCACTGTGACTACAAATGCAAGTTTTTACAGACGGGTCTCCCGCCAGCGTGGCCATGACTAGCTCTAGCTCAAGTCCCCTCACATGACTCACGAAATCATAATGACACGACTGCAAACAAACTATACCTAGAACGGGGATAGAACCGGCAATCAGAGTCATAAAACTCACATTGTATCCCCGCCCGTGGTATGGTTTGAAAGCTCTAAAACCGCAGACTGAACCACCATTTTCAAAACTACCGCTAAAAAACATCTTACCTCTCTAACAAACCCCATCATCAGCTAGCAAAATAAAAACCACCTAATTCCCATTTCTGTATCATAAACAGACTTACTCACGTTATCTGTAATTCCCCGTAATTTACACTTACACTCACCCATATGACTGTAAATATAAATTTCCTAATATATATTGCCTATTAAATCTAAAGTTAGTCCTATGTTTACCTAAGATAATCTTTCAATACATAAGTTACAACAGAAACAGTGTACCATGCCAAGACAAATCCAAGCCCATTCTGAATTTACCATTTGTAATACTGTTATATGTTATGTACTACCTCGCTATTGTAAATCTAATTATATATCTTGAAATATACTGCTTCATAACCTATATCAATATAGAGTAAGAATTAGTATTAGTCTGCCTGAAATACCTAGGCCTGCTAGTGACCTTCTTAGTAATTAATATTTTGTAACATTTAAACCACAAAATAAACATTTTGATTGTGTGGTCAGTTTATAATATGCTCCGTTTGACCTATTATTTCAAGTTTTGTCCTAAATGACTAAGTGAAATTTGTCTTTATTGAACGACATATTGTTTTCCACGGCCCACTGGAAAACTTGGTTTATATCCACTCGGAGACTCAGTGTCCTCAATGGATGACTCATTTAAATTCTAGTATCGTCTGCAAAAGAAGACACGGTGCTATGGTTTATATTTCTGTCGATGTCAGATATGAGGATGAGGAACAGGGAAAGACGGGGACAGCCAACAGGAAATCCCCTGCATGGGGAGCTCTCACTGCTAGGAGACTGGCTCTATCCTTCCCCGACATTCACTGAAACAATGCTGAAGGTATATTCTCCACTACTGGGCCATCGCAATGTGACTGCAATTGCTGGGGGAAAGCAAGTCTGGTTTAAAAACCCGTTAGGTTATCCCAGAGCCTGTCTCCGTCAATGAACTTTTGGCCATAAACCCCAACACTTTCCCTAAGGTATTCAGGAAGCATCGCTGCAACAAGTTCACTGGATGTCACACCTGGAAACAGGAAAGCAGAGATTGCAATGTGTGTGATGCCTTGCGGACATCAGTACCGCCTAGTATGACTGCAAGTACAACATTGTCCCACTCTCCATCTACTACACCTTATAAGCTTAAATAATTTTGTAAATAACTGCCTCATGACTAAATACATATTGCCGTGCCGAATAGGTAAAACCACAGGTAATGTGGTTTAAAGCGTCATGTGGTTCTCGCTTACCATGAGGCAGACCAGTACAACATGGGTTCGAATCCTTGGCTAGCGCAGTGTTGTTATTGTTATTGTTGTTATATAATGCTTAACAATTCGCAAACGGGAACATTTGTTTACAAACATTTATCTCTGAGTCCATAGCAGGATTCGAACCTACACACACTACATCAAACTAATATCTTTAGAAGTCATACTGGTACCTAATAGGACTGGTGATGGTGATTATTTGCACAGTCTGGTAAAGGTGGTATGGGCACATAATGGTCACACCCTTGGGTATGGGCACACCCCTGGGTAGTGTGTAATCATAATAATGTTAAGAATTCTTAAGAACTTAGCTACAAGTAAAGAAGCAGGATACTTGTGTATTAAGATCAAGAACAAAGGTATGAATGACCCATAACCGACAACATACAAATCAATGGAGAGGGAAAACAGGAGGAAACAGCAAATGTAATCCTACTATTAACGATAAGAAAATAAAAAAAATGAGACATTATAGATCAGTGTCACTGATTGTTGACGCTACTGTTAAAACCCGTAAACGGTCCAAACGTATATATACGTTTTTTTCAACATCCGAATGTAAAAAAAGTAGATCTTTGATTTACTTTTTTTGTTATATTTGAAAATATGTAAAATAAACGTAGATGTCTTGTAGCACTACGCATGTGAACGTAGATCTGTTTTGACCGTTTACGGGTTAAACACAGGATGTCTGGGCATGAAATTAACAGAGAGATAAGAGATAATTAGCAAGAGCTTAGAGATGTGAGATTTTGTCTCATGAACCTCGTAGAATTTTATGACAGAGTGACAGAAATAAAACAGTAGAGGTGTAGATTGTAGGTTGCTCGAGTGTGAGTTTCTGACATGATAATACAACAGTAAAGAGATGTAGATTGTAGGTTGCTCGAGTGTGAGTTTCTGACATGATAATACAACAGTAAAGAGGTGTAGATTGTAGGTTGCTCGAGTGTGAGTTTCTGACATGATAATACAACAGTAAAGAGGTGTAGATTGTAGGTTGCTCGAGTGTGAGTTTCTGACATGATAATACAACAGTAAAGAGGTGTAGATTGTAGGTTGCTCGAGTGTGAGTTTCTGACATGATAATACAACAGTAAAGAGGTGTAGATTGTAGGTTGCTCGAGTGTGAGTTTCTGACATGATAATACAACAGTAAAGAGGTGTAGATTGTAGGTTGCTCGAGTGTGAGTTTCTGACATGATAATACAACAGTAAAGAGGTGTAGATTGTAGGTTGCTCGAGTGTGAGTTTCTGACATGATAATACAACAGTAAAGAGGTGTAGATTGTAGGTTGCTCGAGTGTGAGTTTCTGACATGATAATACAACAGTAAAGAGGTGTAGATTGTAGGTTGCTCGAGTGTGAGTTTCTGACATGATAATACGACAGAGAAGACTGCTATAAAAACTGCAACAACAAGCAGACGAAGCAGTGGAAAGTACGTAAGTGGATACAAGAATACTTAGTGAGTACAAGGTAGAGTACTGGTAAGGAAGGTGTGGAGTGAGTACGAGGCAGAGTACTGACAAGGAAGGTGTGGAGTGAGTACAAGGTAAGGAAGGTGTGGAGTGAGTACGAGGCAGAGTACTGACAAGGAAGGTGTGGAGTGAGTACAAGGTAAGGAAGGTGTGGAGTGAGTACGAGGGAAGGAAAGTGTGGAGTGAGTACGAGGGAAGGAAGGTGTGGAGTGAGTACGAGGGAAGGAAGGTGTGGAGTGAGTACGAGGGAAGGAAGGTGTGGAGTGAGTACGAGGGAAGGAAGGTGTGGAGTGAGTACGAGGGAAGGAAGGTGTGGAGTGAGTACGAGGGAAGGAAGGTGTGGAGTGAGTACGAGGGAAGGAAGGTGTGGAGTGAGTACGAGGGAAGGAAGGTGTGGAGTGAGTACGAGGGAAGGAAGGTGTGGAGTGAGTACGAGGGAAGGAAGGTGTGGAGTGAGTACAAGGCAAGGAAGGTGTGGAGTGAGTACGAGGGAAGGAAGGTGTGGAGTGAGTACGAGGGAAGGAAGGTGTGGAGTGAGTACAAGGCAAGGAAGGTGTGGAGTGAGTACGAGGGAAGGAAGGTGTGGAGTGAGTACGAGGGAAGGAAGGTGTGGAGTGAGTACGAGGGAAGGAAGGTGTGGAGTGAGTACGAGGGAAGGAAGGTGTGGAGTGAGTACGAGGGAAGGAAGGTGTGGAGTGAGTACGAGGGAAGGAAGGTGTGGAGTGAGTACGAGGGAAGGAAGGTGTGGAGTGAGTACGAGGGAAGGAAGGTGTGGAGTGAGTACGAGGGAAGGAAGGTGTGGAGTGAGTACGAGGGAAGGAAGGTGTGGAGTGAGTACGAGGGAAGGAAGGTGTGGAGTGAGTACGAGGGAAGGAAGGTGTGGAGTGAGTACGAGGGAAGGAAGGTGTGGAGTGAGTACGAGGGAAGGAAGGTGTGGAGTGAGTACGAGGGAAGGAAGGTGTGGAGTGAGTACGGGGGAAGGAAGGTGTGGAGTGAGTACGAGGGAAGGAAGGTGTGGAGTGAGTACGAGGGAAGGAAGGTGTGGAGTGAGTACGAGGGAAGGAAGGTGTGGAGTGAGTACGAGGGAAGGAAGGTGTGGAGTGAGTACGAGGGAAGGAAGGTGTGGAGTGAGTACGAGGGAAGGAAGGTGTGGAGTGAGTACGAGGGAAGGAAGGTGTGGAGTGAGTACGAGGGAAGGAAGGTGTGGAGTGAGTACGAGGGAAGGAAGGTGTGGAGTGAGTACGAGGCAAGGAAGGTGTGGAGTGAGTACGAGGGAAGGAAGGTGTGGAGTGAGTACGAGGGAAGGAAGGTGTGGAGTGAGTACGAGGCAAGGAAGGTGTGGAGTGAGTACGAGGGAAGGAAGGTGTGGAGTGAGTACGAGGGAAGGAAGGTGTGGATTGAGTACGAGGGAAGGAAGGTGTGGAGTGAGTACGAGGGAAGGAAGGTGTGGAGTGAGTACGAGGGAAGGAAGGTGTGGAGTGAGTACGAGGGAAGGAAGGTGTGGAGTGAGTACGATGGAAGGAAGGTGTGGAGTGAGTACGAGGGAAGGAAGGTGTGGAGTGAGTACGAGGGAAGGAAGGTGTGGAGTGAGTACGAGGGAAGGAAGGTGTGGAGTGAGTACGATGGAAGGAAGGTGTGGAGTGAGTACGATGGAAGGAAGGTGTGGAGTGAGTACGATGGAAGGAAGGTGTGGAGTGAGTACAAGGTAAGGAAGGTGTGGAGTGAGTACGAGGGAAGGAAGGTGTGGAGTGAGTACGAGGGAAGGAAGGTGTGGAGTGAGTACGAGGGAAGGAAGGTGTGGAGTGAGTACGAGGGAAGGAAGGTGTGGAGTGAGTACGAGGGAAGGAAGGTGTGGAGTGAGTACGAGGGAAGGAAGGTGTGGAGTGAGTACGAGGGAAGGAAGGTGTGGAGTGAGTACGAGGGAAGGAAGGTGTGGAGTGAGTACGAGGGAAGGAAGGTGTGGAGTGAGTACGAGGGAAGGAAGGTGTGGAGTGAGTACGAGGGAAGGAAGGTGTGGAGTGAGTACGAGGGAAGGAAGGTGTGGAGTGAGTACGAGGGAAGGAAGGTGTGGAGTGAGTACGAGGGAAGGAAGGTGTGGAGTAAGTACGAGGTAAGGAAGGTGTGGAGTAAGTACGAGGGAAGGAAGGTGTGGAGTGAGTACGAGGGAAGGAAGGTGTGGAGTGAGTACGAGGGAAGGAAGGTGTGGAGTGAGTACGAGGGAAGGAAGGTGTGGAGTGAGTACGAGGGAAGGAAGGTGTGGAGTGAGTACGAGGGAAGGAAGGTGTGGAGTGAGTACGGGTAACGAGTGGAGTTCGTCAAATATCAATATTCAGACACCTGTTATAACTGATATATGTAAATAACCTGCCAGAGGAAAATTAAATCACATGTATCACTGTTTAAGGATAATGAGAACTTATTGAGGAGGCAAAGGAAGAAGACAAACTGCAAAAAGACCAGACACGGAATACAGGAGGATATAGGAGTTAGCATTTCTCCAGCATATCACCAAAAGTGCATATAAATAGTGTACCTCCAGCGTTATATACTAGACTAATAAACATAAATGTTTGAAGAGGCTGTACAAACATTAATTTACGATATTATACACAGTATACAACAGCGCCATCTTGGGACGCCCACCCACTCAACTATACAACAATGTAGACAAGATACCAGGTTTGTGTAGGAGTTGAAGGTAAATTAACTAGGAGTAAAATTTTTAAGTAACTCACTATGGTAACTACAGTAGAAAGGAGGATTATTGTCGCTATTATTATTACATTCATATTAAAAGCTAAGCCAATGTAAATCATTCAGCACAAGAAGGGGTGGAGGCTTGATCCTCCGTCTGCTGAGAGCCAGACAGACGCACTTCCTATTTGTACTCACCTAGTTGTCACTAGCAAAGTGGAAGACCAGGAAGGACATGATGATGGCGGACAAAATAGTCGACAGAAGAAGCCGCGTGAGATGCAAGGAGAGAGTCAAGAGACATACTATATAGCAGCCAAACATCAACCATAGACATATTAGAAGGGATCTTTTTTTAAGACTTGTTAAATGGAAAGGAGCAGATAATGAGTTAATGGAAGTAAACACAGTACACAGCTTGAAGAATAGATATGCTCATTCCCAGAATGCATCAAATCAATAAAAACTGTTAAAAATATATAGAACTTCTGGAAAGTGCGGAAGAGGAATGAATAGCATGTTAAAGTGGTGGAAGCAACCTCCTTACACAGTTTAAAGATCAGGTATGACAATGTTCAGAAGCAAGAAACCTGTAATACCTGTCAATAAAGCTTAAAACGTGGAGTCAGGTCAGGACTCGACCTCCGCACATACAGCATGGCATCAAGTGCCACACTGTGATAGGTATGCAGATCTATAGGCCACAGGTAGCAACAGTTTAGTTGATCATGCCATCAAAAAAGAAATTTTGGCCTTAAGTAAGACTCCGAGGGTTTACCTGGAAGTACTCGAGGGCTTGGTCCCAAATCTGCACACTGCCATAACAACAAATCTGCACACTGCCATAACAAATCTGCACACTGCCATAACAACAAATCTGCACACTGCCATAACAACAAATCTGCACACTGCCATAACAACAAATCTGCACACTGCCATAACAACAAATCTGCACACTAACAACAAATCTGCACACTGCCATAACAACAAATCTGCACACTGCCATAACAACAAATCTGCACACTGCCATAACAACAAATCTGCACACTGCCATAACAACATACTGGAGTGAGAGATATGGGAGGAAGTGTAAAATAAACACAGTGAGGAGCAGGGGTGCGGTGGGCACAATAAGGGAACACTGTATCAACATCCGTGTTCCCAGACTATTCAACATCTTACCAGAAGATATTAAAAACTGCTGGGACAAGTGTGGAAGCCTTCAAGAGGAACCTGGACAAGTATCTTCACCAGGTGACAGATCAACCAGTCTGTGATAGATATGTGGGGCGGCGGACCTCCAGCAGCAACAGCCTGGTTGACCAGGCCAGCACCAGACAACCTGAAAAAACTCTCATCCAAGGTATACTTAAGAACAATTCCACTGCCCTCAGGGCTGGTCCCAGACCCGCCTCTAGGCTGACAACCTGATCAATCAAGATATTTGGTGCTGGACACACGCAGTCCAACGATCAACCCGATTAATCAGCCCAGCTGATAAATCGGCTGTGATGGATATGTGTCAGTAGGCCGTCGGCAGTAACAGCCTGATTGGTCAGGAAAGCATGGGTTCAGAGCAGGTCTCTCCTGACTCTCTCAGCTACTGGACCATTGTGACATGGTCTTGGATGCACTGGAGGACAAACACAGTGCAAATGTGATATGTATACACAGACTGAAAAACTCTTCCAGAACTGTCATAGTGATGGCGCACAAAATGCTTAATAAGGGAATAACTTGAAAACTGGGAAATGGATCTTCAACTTTCTATCCAAGAGAACACAAGCGTAATAGTAAACAGAGTTAATAGTCAGAGGCTGCCACAGTGAAAAACTCTGACGCACGAAATCGTAATGATATGATTGCAAACAAATCATACCACGGGCGGGGATAGAACCCGCGGTCAGAGAGTCTCAAAACTCCAGACCGTCACGTTAGCCACTGGACCAGCTAGCCACAATAAGATTCATCCAACTAGGTATATTTCTACAACATAGGAAGGTTAGCATAGGCACCACTGTGACCACAAATGCAAGTTTTTACAGAAATATACCTAGTTGGATGAATCATATTGTGGCTAGCTGACCCAGTGGCTAACGCGACGGTCTGGAGTTTTGAGACTCTCTGATCGCGGGTTCTATCTCCACCCGTGGTATGGTTTGTGAAAAACCCTGTTCCACATCCTTTTCTTTCACCTTCACATCCAACACAGACGGAGAAGTAAACCACAGCACAGTGCCTTTCTTTGCAGACGACACTAGAATTTGCATGATAGTGTAATCCATTAAGGACACTGTAAATCTTCAAGTGGATATAAACCAAGTCTTCCAGTGGGTAACAGAAAACAGTACGATGTTCAATGAGGGCAAATTTCAATTATTGGGTTATGGAAAACCTGAGGAATTAAAGGCTAGAAGGAATAGAGCGAAAAACCAATGTGAAAGAGTGATGTCAGAGAATCTCACCTTCCAGGACCACAACAGTCTCATTATCACAACTACAAGAAAAATGAGAGGATAGATAATGAGAACCTTCAAAACGAGGGATGCCAAGTCAATGATGACCCCTCATTAAGTCACTTGTTCTCTCTAAGCTGGAATACTTCTGTACTCTAACAGTCCCTCTCAAGTCAGGTGAAATTGCAGATCTGGAGAATATACAGTGGACCTCACTGAAAGCATAAGTTCAGTAAAGTACCTCAATTACTGGGAACATTTGAACATTTGAACTTGTACTCCCTGGAGAACATGGTTCTTGCCTGTACTCCAGGCATCATAATTTACACATGGAAAATCCTGGAAGGACTGATCCCAAATGTGCACACAGAAATCACTCCCTATGAAAACAAGAGTCGACAGATGGTGCAGCATCATCTCCTCAATGAAAAGCAGGGGTGCCGTGAGTACAATGAGAGAAAACACAGTAAGTGTCAAGGGCTCAAGACTGTTCAACAGCCTGCCATCATACAGAAGAGTTATTACCAATAGACCCCCCTGGCTATCCTCAAGAAGGAACTGGACAGATACCTAAAGTCAGTACCTGACCAGGCAAGCTGTGGTTTGTAAGTTGGACTGCATGTGGCTAGCAGTAACAGCCTGCTTAATTACGTCCTGATCCACCATGAGGCCTGGTCATGGACCAGGCCGCGGAGAGCGTTGACCCCCGGCACTACCTCCAGGTAAACTCCAGACAGACAAGCCTGGCACAGGGCTGTAGTAGTAAACTTCTCGAAACCCTTAATAGGCATATCAAAGGCATAGTCCTTTTAAATTTAATTTTTTCTACCGTCTGCCGACACTTTTGCATTCTCATGGAGTGATTTCAGTATTCAGATTTGGGACAAATCCTTCTAGAATTCTGCCATGTTCGAGGAAGTACAATTCAAGGGACTTGAGATATTCCAGTGATTTAGGGACTCCACTGAATTTCCATGCTCAGAAAAGATTTATCAGAGTATCATAATTGGTGTGGCATATTTTGGTCTGAAGACCGATGACTCCAGAGATGCTTAGTCAACCTCAGACATACCAGCGGCCGGTTACCAAGGTTCTTCAACCTTTGCAGCCAGGCACCCCTGTTGACCACCTGGTCAACCAGGCTGTTCGTGCTTTTGGCCGGTAGACCCACATGGCCATTTTAATAACCCAGCTGATTTGACACTTACGTACCTGGAAAATGTTCCGGGTGTCAACGACCTAACGGCCCGGTCCATAACCAGGTCTCTCGACATGATCAACCAGGCTGCTGGTGCAAGCCGTACAAAGTCCAACATAAGCACCACAGCACGGCTGATCAGGAACTGACTTGAGAAACTTGTCCACTTTTTTTCTTGAAGACAGCCAGGGTAATCTCCCTTAAGTACTAGTGTCACTAAGTTGGTCTGTGCGGCCTTCTTCTGGAGTGAGAAATATTTCTGCATTTTCTACCTTGCTGTCATGTAGTGGGTTGCTGAACACCGACTCGTACTGTTCTTTTAGGATTTCACTCATACTAATCGAAATATTTTAGGTTTCTTTCAATATATGGCCCTTTACACAAATAACCCGCACATAAGAGAGAAGCTTACGACGACGTTTCGGTCCGACTTGGACCATTTACAAAGTCACTCAACCAGAAGTAGAGCAGGACGGCTATATATAGGCAGGAAGAGGTGGAGGTGGTAGTAGTAGTAGTAGTAGTAGTAGTAGTACAAGAATGGTATATAATACCGACAGGATGAAATTAAGACACATGCGCAACACACGGGCATCCCTATCGTAGACGTTTCGCCATCCAGCCAGCCAATGGATGGCGAAACGTCCACAACAAAGACAACCAGACGCCGCACATGTGTCTTACTACTACTACAACTACTGATGAAATTAAGACACATGTGCGGCGTCTGGTTGTCTTTGTTGTGGACGTTTCGCCATCCATTGGCTGGCTGGATGGCGAAACGTCTACGATAGGGATGCCCGGGTGTTGTGCATGTGTCTTAATTTCATCTTGTCGGTATTATATACCATTCTTGTACCGCTACTACTACTACTACTACTACTACTACTACTGTAATAAAGTTGGTAGAATTACCGACAATATGTAAAGTAAAAGGACACAAGTGCAACTAATGTGACATTTATTGTGGCAACGTTTCGCTCTCCAGGAGCTTTATCAAGCCATTACAAACAATACATGGACACAGAGGGTATATAAAGGCTCAGAGTGAGGTGAATACTAGTGAGGTACCATTTCGATGTTCACTAGTGGTAGTAGTAGTAGTAGTAGTGGTAGTGACAAAAGTAATACAATATGGTAGAGCAATTAATTCGTACATGAGTAAAAGGATATAAAAGCTATTACTTGGGTAACATAAAAATAGGTTGGACAAATATAAACTGGAATGAGGCAGCTTGTTTCAGTGTTCACTCTCTGTGCTTTGTGTAGTATAACAGGAGAGACTATGTGATGGCAGGGTTTACTGTTTTCAGGAGGATTCTTGCTAAGACTTCGGAGATGGTGAAGCTGCCGTTGTTTTGTTTAATTGTATTCGAAACAGCGATCAGTGCTGATTCAAGGCACTTGCGTGTGCGGAAATTAGTTTCTTTTATCACTAATTGGGCGTCTCTGAATTTCATAAGATGATTGGTGGAATTTCGGTGTTGTACACAGGCGTTGTTTAAGTTGTCGTTCCTACATGCGTATATGTGTTCATTGAGGCGGGTGTCGAGGTTTCTTGCTGTTTCACCTACGTAGATCTTGTCACAGCCTCCACAGGGTATAGTGTAAACTCCTGCATTGACTGGTTCGTGGTGCTTGGGTTTTGTCCTGGTTAGATCCTTTATTGAAGTGGTAGAAGCTATGGCGACTCTGGTGTTAGCTTGTGAAAGTACTTTTGAGACGTTTAGTGCAACCTGGCTGTTGGGAAGAATTATAACTTTGTTGGGAGCGGTGTTGATGCGTGGAGAATTGATGATCTGAAGAGCTCTTTTCTTGCAAGGCTCAACGCAGTTGAACCAGCGATTCAGTTTACACTAGAAGAAGAGTCCAATGACAAGCTACCTTTCCTCGACGTCCTCATTCACAAAGTAGACAACAACCTAAGATTTCAAGTTTATCGGAAACCCACCAATAAAAATGATCTCACACACTTCTATTCCAGTCAAGATACCAAGACCAAAAGAGGCATCATCATCGGGTTTTTCCTAAGAGCATACCGAATTTGTAGTCCTGAGTTTCTTGACGAGGAATGTACTTACATTCACCAAACATTCACTGAGTTACAATTTCCTTCTTTTTTCATCAAAGACTGCAAGAAAAGAGCTCTTCAGATCATCAATTCTCCACGCATCAACACCGCTCCCAACAAAGTTATAATTCTTCCCAACAGCCAGGTTGCACTAAACGTCTCAAAAGTACTTTCACAAGCTAACACCAGAGTCGCCATCGCTTCTACCACTTCAATAAAGGATCTAACCAGGACAAAACCCAAGCACCACGAACCAGTCAATGCAGGAGTTTACACTATACCCTGTGGAGGCTGTGACAAGATCTACGTAGGTGAAACAGCAAGAAACCTCGACACCCGCCTCAATGAACACATATACGCATGTAGGAACGACAACTTAAACAACGCCTGTGTACAACACCGAAATTCCACCAATCATCTTATGAAATTCAGAGACGCCCAATTAGTGATAAAAGAAACTAATTTCCGCACACGCAAGTGCCTTGAATCAGCACTGATCGCTGTTTCGAATACAATTAAACAAAACAACGGCAGCTTCACCATCTCCGAAGTCTTAGCAAGAATCCTCCTGAAAACAATAAACCCTGCCATCACATAGTCTCTCCTGTTATACTACACAAAGCACAGAGAGTGAACACTGAAACAAGCTGCCTCATTCCAGTTTATATTTGTCCAACCTATTTTTATGTTACCCAAGTAATAGCTTTTATATCCTTTTACTCATGTACGAATTAATTGCTCTACCATATTGTATTACTTTTGTCACTACCACCACTACTACTACTACTACTACTACTACCACTAGTGAACATCGAAATGGTACCTCACTAGTATTCACCTCACTCTGAGCCTTTATATACCCTCTGTGTCCATGTATTGTTTGTAATGGCTTGATAAAGCTCCTGGAGAGCGAAACGTTGCCACAATAAATGTCACATTAGTTGCACTTGTGTCCTTTTACTTTACATACTACTACTACTACTACTACTACCTCCACCTCTTCCTGCCTATATATAGCCGTCCTGCTCCACTTTTGGTTAGTGTGACTTTGTCAATGGTCCAAGTCGGACCGAAACATCGTCGTAAGCTTCTCTCTTTTATGTGCGGGTTATTTGTGTATCGTTCCAGTCACGGTATTGTGCCTTTTTTTTTAGTTATATAAGGCCCTTTGTTCTCTTTGTACTTCTCTCAAAGATTTTGATAATGTGAGACGTCATGTTGTCGGTCTATTTTTTAGGGGGGGTTATTTCGTCTTGAAAACTGCTGTCTTCGTTCTAGCATTATTTCTAATATCTGTTGAAGAGTTTTAGAACATAGAATTTGACGGGGTCTTCTCGTAACCACAGCCTCCCTCAGCTTCACTGATTATCATTCTAAATTTCTCCTTACCATTCACGTTTTCAAATACCGTCTATGTACATGTTATCAAATATCTCCTCTGTCTGGAAATAAATGGTATAAAATACCGACACAATGGAAATATAAACACATATGCAGTATAATGTGATCCTTTATTGACTACGTTTCGCCCACACAGTGGGCTTTTTCAAGTCACAAACAGAACTACCTGGGGTGGAAGGAACTTATCCAATCTCCTTTCCAAGCTACCCAAGTTTTTAGACTCTATAACCCCACTCGGTACATCATCAGATGCAGCATTCTCCACCTGACCTCAGCATTCTGAACTGGACTATAAATACTCTCGTTCCTTCCACCCCAGGTAGTTCTGTTTGTGACTTGAAAAAGCCCACTGTGTGGGCGAAACGTAGTCAATAAAGGATCACATTATACTGCGTATGTGTTTATATTTCCATCTCCTCTGTCTACCAGATATACAATTTACATACTTCGAGACATTGTCAATAGTTTTGATGTATTATTGATTCTATATGGGCAGTGCACTACTTCTATACACAACGTATAATACGCGAAACACGTAATATATTCAATAAAAAAGTACGTTCTTGGATAGTGGACAAAAATCGTTAAATATAACTCGACATTAGTAAAACGTCTTCAGAGACACAGCCATAACGGCGGCTGAGGGACAGTAACCTCAGGAGTCAACCCACCTGTTGCTGATCCCTGGGATACTACTACTCCCCACCTGTTGCTGATCCCTGGGATACTACTCCTCCCCACCTGTTGCTGATCCCTGGGATACTACTCCTCCCCACCTGTTGCTGATCCCTGGGATACTACTCCTCCCCACCTGTTGCTGATCCCTGGGATACTACTACTCCCCACCTGTTGCTGATCCCTGGGATACTACTCCTCCCCACCTGTTGCTGATCCCTGGGATACTCCTCCCCACCTGTTGCTGATCCCTGGGATAATCCTCCTCCCCACCTATTGCTGATCCCTGGGATACTCCTCCCCACCTGTTGCTGATCTCTGGGATACTACTCCTCCCCACCTGTTGCTGATCCCTGGGATACTCCTCCTCCCCACCTGTTGCTGATCCCTGGGATACTCCTCCTCCCCACCTGTTGCTGATCCCTGGGATACTACTCCTCCCCACCTGTTGCTGATCCCTGGGATACTACTCCTCCCCACCTGTTGCTGATCCCTGGGATACTCCTCCTCCCCACCTGTTGCTGATCCCTGGGATACTACTCCTCCCCACCTGTTGCTGATCCCTGGGATACTCCTCCCCACCTGTTGCTGATCCCTGGGATACTCCTCCTCCCCACCTATTGCTGATCCCTGGGATACTCCTCCCCACCTGTTGCTGATCCCTGGGATACTACTCCTCCCCACCTGTTGCTGATCCCTGGGATACTACTCCTCCCCACCTGTTGCTGATCCCTGGGATACTACTTCTCCCCACCTGTTGCTGATCCCTGGGATACTACTACTCCCCACCTGTTGCTGATCCCTGGGATACTACTACTCCCCACCTGTTGCTGATCCCTGGGATACTCCTCCCCACCTGTTGCTGATCCCTGGGATACTCCTCCTCCCCACCTATTGCTGATCCCTGGGATACTCCTCCCCACCTGTTGCTGATCTCTGGGATACTACTCCTCCCCACCTGTTGCTGATCCCTGGGATACTCCTCCTCCCCACCTGTTGCTGATCCCTGGGATACTCCTCCTCCCCACCTGTTGCTGATCCCTGGGATACTACTCCTCCCCACCTGTTGCTGATCCCTGGGATACTACTCCTCCCCACCTGTTGCTGATCCCTGGGATAGTCCTCCTCCCCACCTGTTGCTGATCCCTGGGATACTACTCCTCCCCACCTGTTGCTGATCCCTGGGATACTCCTCCCCACCTGTTGCTGATCCCTGGGATACTCCTCCTCCCCACCTATTGCTGATCCCTGGGATACTCCTCCCCACCTGTTGCTGATCCCTGGGATACTACTCCTCCCCACCTGTTGCTGATCCCTGGGATACTCCTCCTCCCCACCTGTTGCTGATCCCTGGGATACTCCTCCTCCCCACCTGTTGCTGATCCCTGGGATACTACTCCTCCCCACCTGTTGCTGATCCCTGGGATACTACTCCTCCCCACCTGTTGCTGATCCCTGGGATACTCCTCCCCACCTGTTGCTGATCCCTGGGATACTACTCCTCCCCACCGGTTGCTGATCCCTGGGATACTCCTCCTCCCCACCTGTTGCTGATCCCTGGGATACTCCTCCTCTCCACCTGTTGCTGATCCCTGGGATACTACTCCTCCCCACCTGTTGCTGATCCCTGGGATACTCCTCCTCCCCACCTGTTGCTGATCCCTGGGATACTCCTCCTCCCCACCTGTTGCTGATCCCTGGGATACTACTCCTCCCCACCTGTTGCTGATCCCTGGGATATTCCTCCTCCCCACCTGTTGCTGATCCCTGGGATACTCCTCCTCCCCACCTGTTGCTGATCCCTGGGATACTACTCTTCCCCACCTGTTGCTGATCCCTGGGATACTCCTCCTCCCCACCTGTTGCTGATCCCTGGGATACTCCTCCTCCCCACCTGTTGCTGATCCCTGGGATACTCCTCCTCCCCACCTGTTGCTGATCCCTGGGATACTACTCCTCCCCACCTGTTGCTGATCCCTGGAATACTCCTCCTCCCCACCTGTTGCTGATCCCTGGGATACTCCTCCTCACCACCTGTTGCTGATCCCTGGGATACTCCTCCTCCCCACCTGTTGCTGATCCCTGGGATACTCCTCACCACCTGTTGCTGATCCCTGGGATACTACTCCCCACCTGTTGCTGATCCCTGGGATACTACTCCCCACCTGTTGCTGATCCCTGGGATACTACTCCTCCCCACCTGTTGCTGATCCCTGGGATACTACTCCCCACCTGTTGCTGATCCCTGGGATACTACTCCCCACCTGTTCCTGATCCCTGGGATACTACTACTCCCCACCTGTTGCTGATCCCTGGGATACTACTCCCCACCTGTTGCTGATCCCTGGGATACTACTCCTCCCCACCTGTTGCTGATCCCTGGGATACTACTCCTCCCCACCTGTTGCTGATCCCTGGGATACTACTCCCCACCTGTTGCTGATCCCTGGAATACTACTCCTCCCCACCTGTTGCTGATCCCTGGGATACTACTCCTCCCCACCTGTTGCTGATCCCTGGGATACTACTCCCCACCTGTTGCTGATCCCTAGGATACTACTCCTCCCCACCTGTTACTGATCCCTGGGATACTCCTCCTCTCCACCTGTTGCTGATCCCTGGGATACTACTACTCCCCACCTGTTGCTGATCCCTGGGATACTACTCCTCCCCACCTGTTGCTGATCCCTGGGATACTACTCCTCCCCACCTGTTGCTGATCCCTGGGATACTACTCCTCCCCACCTGTTGCTGATCCCTGCGATACTCCTCCTCCCCACCTGTTGCTGATCCCAGGGATACTACTCCTCCCCACCTGTTGCTGATCCCTGGGATACTACTCCTCCCCACCTGTTGCTGATCCCTGGGATACTACTCCTCCCCACCTGTTGCTGATCGCTGGGATACTACTACTCCCCACCTGTTGCTGATCCCTGGGATACTACTACCCCCCACCTGTTGCTGATCCCTGGGATACTACTACTCCCCACCTGTTGCTGATCCCTGGGATACTACTCCTCCCCACTGTTGCTGATCCCTGGGATACTCCTCCTCCCCACCTGTTGCTGATCCCTGGGATACTACTACTCCCCACCTGTTGCTGATCCCTGGGATACTACTCCTCCCCACCTGTTGCTGATCCCTGGGATACTACTACTCCCCACCTGTTGCTGATCCCTGGGATACTACTACTACCCACCTGTTGCTGATCCCTGGGATACTCCTCCTCCCCACCTGTTGCTGATCCCTGGGATACTCCTCCTCCCCACCTGTTGCTGATCCCTGAGATACTCCTCCTCCCCACCTGTTGTTGATCCCTGGGATACTCCTCCTCCCCACCTGTTGCTGATCCCTGGGATATTACTCCTCCCCACCTGTTGCTGATCCCTGGGATACTACTCCTCCCCACCTGTTGCTGATCCCTGGGATACTCCTCCTCCCCACCTGTTGCTGATCCCTGGGATACTACTACTCCCCACCTGTTGCTGATCCCTGGGATACTACTCCTCCCCACCTGTTGCTGATCCCTGGGATACTACTCCTCCCCACCTGTTGCTGATCCCTGGGATACTCCTCCTCCCCACCTGTTGTTGATCCCTGGGATACTCCTCCTCCCCACCTGTTGTTGATCCCTGGGATATTACTCCTCCCCACCTGTTGCTGATCCCTGGGATACTCCTCTTCCCCCACCTGTTGCTGATCCCTGGGATACTACTCCTCCACACCTGTTGCTGATCCCTGGGATACTACTCGCCACCTGTTGCTGATCCCTGGGATACTACTCCTCCCCACCTGTTGCTGATCCCTGGGATACTACTCCTCCCCACCTGTTGCTGATCCCTGGGATACTCCTCCTCCCCACCTGTTGCTGATCCCTGGGATACTACTACTCCCCACCTGTTGCTGATCCCTGGGATACTACTCCTCCCCACCTGTTGCTGATCCCTGGGATACTACTACTCCCCACCTGTTGCTGATCCCTGGGATACTACTACTCCCCACCTGTTGCTGATCCCTGGGATACTCCTCCTCCCCACCTGTTGTTGATCCCAGGGATACTCCTCCTCCCCACCTGTTGTTGATCCCTGGGATACTCCTCCTCCCCACCTGTTGCTGATCCCTGGGATATTACTCCTCCCCACCTGTTGCTGATCCCTGGGATACTACTACTCCCCACCTGTTGCTGATCCCTGGGATACTACTCCTCCCCACCTGTTGCTGATCCCTGGGATACTACTACTCCCCACCTGTTGCTGATCCCTGGGATACTACTCCTCCCCACCTGTTGCTGATCCCTGGGATACTACTCCTCCCCACCTGTTGCTGATCCCTGGGATACTCCTCCCCACCTGTTGCTGATCCCTGGGATACTCCTCCTCCCCACCTGTTGTTGATCCCTGGGATACTCCTCCTCCCCACCTGTTGCTGATCCCTGGGATATTACTCCTCCCCACCTGTTGCTGATCCCTGGGATACTCCTCCTCCCCACCTGTTGCTGATCCCTGGGATACTCCTCCTCCCCCACCTGTTGCTGATTCCTGGGATACTACTCCTCCCCCCACCTGTTGCTGATCCCTGGGATACTACTACTCCCCACCTGTTGCTGATCCCTGGGATACTACTCCTCGCCACCTGTTGCTGATCCCTGGGATACTCCTCCTCCCCACCTGTTGCTGATCCCTGGGATACTCCTCCTCACCACCTGTTGCTGATCCCTGGGATACTCCTCCTCACCACCTGTTGCTGATCCCTGGAATACTCCTCCTCCCCACCTGTTGCTGATCCCTGGGATACTCCTCACCACCTGTTGCTGATCCCTGGGATACTCCTCCTCACCACCTGTTGCTGATCCCTGGGATACTCCTCCTCCCCACCTGTTGTTGATCCCAGGGATACTCCTCCTCCCCACCTGTTGTTGATCCCTGGGATACTCCTCCTCCCCACCTGTTGCTGATCCCTGGGATATTACTCCTCCCCACCTGTTGCTGATCCCTGGGATACTACTACTCCCCACCTGTTGCTGATCCCTGGGATACTACTCCTCCCCACCTGTTGCTGATCCCTGGGATACTACTACTCCCCACCTGTTGCTGATCCCTGGGATACTACTCCTCCCCACCTGTTGCTGATCCCTGGGATACTACTCCTCCCCACCTGTTGCTGATCCCTGGGATACTCCTCCCCACCTGTTGCTGATCCCTGGGATACTCCTCCTCCCCACCTGTTGTTGATCCCTGGGATACTCCTCCTCCCCACCTGTTGCTGATCCCTGGGATATTACTCCTCCCCACCTGTTGCTGATCCCTGGGATACTCCTCCTCCCCACCTGTTGCTGATCCCTGGGATACTCCTCCTCCCCCACCTGTTGCTGATTCCTGGGATACTACTCCTCCCCCCACCTGTTGCTGATCCCTGGGATACTACTACTCCCCACCTGTTGCTGATCCCTGGGATACTACTCCTCGCCACCTGTTGCTGATCCCTGGGATACTCCTCCTCCCCACCTGTTGCTGATCCCTGGGATACTCCTCCTCACCACCTGTTGCTGATCCCTGGGATACTCCTCCTCACCACCTGTTGCTGATCCCTGGAATACTCCTCCTCCCCACCTGTTGCTGATCCCTGGGATACTCCTCACCACCTGTTGCTGATCCCTGGGATACTCCTCCTCACCACCTGTTGCTGATCCCTGGGATACTCCTCCTCCCCACCTGTTGTTGATCCCAGGGATACTCCTCCTCCCCACCTGTTGTTGATCCCTGGGATACTCCTCCTCCCCACCTGTTGCTGATCCCTGGGATATTACTCCTCCCCACCTGTTGCTGATCCCTGGGATACTACTACTCCCCACCTGTTGCTGATCCCTGGGATACTACTCCTCCCCACCTGTTGCTGATCCCTGGGATACTACTACTCCCCACCTGTTGCTGATCCCTGGGATACTACTCCTCCCCACCTGTTGCTGATCCCTGGGATACTACTCCTCCCCACCTGTTGCTGATCCCTGGGATACTACTCCCCCCCACCTGTTGCTGATCCCTGGGATACTCCTCCCCACCTGTTGCTGATCCCTGGGATACTCCTCCTCCCCACCTGTTGTTGATCCCTGGGATACTCCTCCTCCCCCACCTTTTGCTGATTCCTGGGATACTACTCCTCCCCCCACCTGTTGCTGATCCCTGGGATACTACTACTCCCCACCTGTTGCTGATCCCTGGGATACTACTCCTCGCCACCTGTTGCTGATCCCTTGGATACTCCTCCTCCCCACCTGTTGCTGATCCCTGGGATACTCCTCACCACCTGTTGCTGATCCCTGGGATACTCCTCCTCACCAACTGTTGCTGATCCCTGGAATACTCCTCCTCCCCACCTGTTGCTGATCCCTGGGATACTCCTCCTCCCCACCTGTTGTTGATCCCTGGGATACTCCTCCCCCACCTGTTGTTGACCCCTGGGATACTCCTCCCCCACCTGTTGCTGATCCCTGGGATACTACTACTCCCCACCTGTTGCTGATCCCTGGGATACTCCTCCCCCACCTGTTGCTGATCCCTGGGATACTCCTCCTCATCGATATGCAAATACACACATGTTACACTATGGACCTTGTATCTGAGGTTTCGCCCACTGGATGAAGTGTTGCACATGTGTCTTATTCCAGCGTTTGTCAGTAATTGTACGTCCTCCTAGTTGATGGCGTGACCAGTCAGGCTGATGGTGTTAGCAGCAAGCAGCTCAACGTAGACACCACAACCTGGCTGATCAGTGAGAAGCAATCGTCGAAGGAAGAGTAAGAAATATGCTCAGTATTAAGAAGTTTTGAAACTAACTTAAATTATCATCAGAGTCATGCAGAAGCACCAAGTCAGTGAAACTAACTTAAATTATCATCAGAGTCACGCAGAAGCACCAAGTCAGTGAAACTAACTTAAATTATCATCAGAGTCACGCAGAAGCACCAAGTCAGTGAAACTGGTTCGGCACATTAACCTAGGATGGTAAAACAAAGAGCTGATGACATGACAGAGGCAAACCTAATACACAGCTTCAAGAGAAAGCATGATAATGCCCAAGAAACCAGAAGTCAGTAATATCGATAAAGCAATCTAAGAGGAGGGGTCAGGAATGGAATATTAACCTCGCCGAACACAAATTGTCGAATAAATATTACCAGGTATATCTCTCCTTTATTCCAGAGAGAACAAGCTCGGTACTTTCCATATTATAATTATCATGGGGAGCTCTAAACCCGTAGGATTATACAGCGCATGTGGGGCTGGGATGGAAGGTATTCAGGGAACTGGAGCACAGATCCAATTCCCTAGATCAAGAGCCCCTCACCAGCGTCAAGGAACCTCCCTTGAGGGGTCGGTACTCTCATAAGCTACCAATAGTTTACAGGTTTGATTAAGTTCACGTGAGCAGTAAACGATGTATGTACAGTTTGTAGCACTTCAGTCACTCCTGCCTTAATACAAAGGCACAGTGACGACAAAACAATATTTGAGTTATGAAGGCAACAATCATTTGTAAAGTACCAGCAGTAGCAGCCTGGTTGATCAGACCCTGATCCACCATGAGGCCTAAAACCCTCTCCAAGTAAACCATCAAAGCAACACAAACAATATATTGAAATAAAGGAAGAACAGAGGAAAAAAATATGCTTATTATTTGTGAATGTTTACCTACAAAAACACTGTCATGCCTGACGCCTCAGACTTACACCTAATTAAACAAGAAATGTAATAGCAACATAAATAAGACATGTAGATAAATGGTTCAGAGAACCCACAAGTTGATACATTAGATAATGTGCAACACTTGGGTATCTTTTCAAGATTGATGGACTGATTATATCGACTCCAGGCTGAGAGACTAATTACATCAAACTACACCTTTATTTGTGTAGGACTGATGAAGCCATTATGTGGCGAAACGTTTCCTCAATAAATACCCAAGTGTTGCGCAAATACATAAATAAGTTAAAAAATTTTACAGCTGGAGCTTTTGGCAGTCTGACCGAGGCCTTCCGCTGGCTTACCCCTCAACCCCTTTAAAAATTATGGTTATAATTATAACCATTAGATGATAGGGGATTTTTTCTGTTAGTAGAGACTCAATTGTCGAACAAAATTGAGATGAAGAGAGGTTTTGAAAACCTACTGAACACGACTCCAAATATCCTGTTCCTCGGGAACTTCAACTTGAGACATCTTGGAAAAATGAAACAACGCCTATAAGTGCTAAGAGTCCCTAGAGACAGTCTGGAGGAACAGTGTCTGGAACTAGTCTGGAGGAACAGTCTCTGGAACTAGTCTGGAGGAACAGTGTCTGGAACTAGTCTGGAGGAACAGTGTCTGGAACTAGTCTGGAGGAACAGTGTCTGGAACTAGTCTGGAGGAACAGTGTCTGGAACTAGTCTGGAGGAACAGTGTCTGGAACTAGTCTGGAGGAACAGTGCCTGGAACTAGTCTGGAGGAACAGTCTCTGGAGCTAGTCTGGAGGAACAGTGTCTGGAACTAGTCTGGAGGAACAGTGTCTGGAACTAGTCTGGAGGAACAGTGTCTGGAACTAGTCTGGAGGAACAGTGCCTGGAACTAGTCTGGAGGAACAGTCTCTGGAGCTAGTCTGGAGGAACAGTGTCTGGAACTAGTCTGGAGGAACAGTGTCTGGAACTAGTCTGGAGGAACAGTGCCTGGAACTAGTCTGGAGGAACAGTCTCTGGAGCTAGTCTGGAGGAACAGTGTCTGGAACTAGTCTGGAGGAACAGTGTCTGGAACTAGTCTGGAGGAACAGTGTCTGGAACTAGTCTGGAGGAACAGTGCCTGGAACTAGTCTGGAGGAACAGTCTCTGGAGCTAGTCTGGAGGAACAGTGCCTGGAACTAGTCTGGAGGAACAGTGTCTGGAACTAGTCTGGAGGAACAGTGCCTGGAACTAGTCTGGAGGAACAGTGTCTGGAACTAGTCTGGAGGAACAGTCTCTGGAACTAGTCTGGAGGAACAGTGTCTGGAACTAGTCTGGAGGAACAGTGTCTGGAACTAGTCTGGAGGAACAGTGTCTGGAACTAGTCTGGAGGAACAGTGTCTGGAACTAGTCTGGAGGAACAGTGCCTGGAACTAGTCTGGAGGAACAGTCTCTGGAGCTAGTCTGGAGGAACAGTGTCTGGAACTAGTCTGGAGGAAGTGTCTGGAACTAGTCTGGAGGAACAGTGTCTGGAACTAGTCTGGAGGAACAGTGCCTGGAACTAGTCTGGAGGAACAGTGCCTGGAACTAGTCTGGAGGAACAGTGTCTGGAACTAGTCTGGAGAAACAGTGCCTGGAACTAGTCTGGAGGAACAGTGCCTGGAACTAGTCTGGAGGAACAGTGTCTGGAACTAGTCTGGAGGAACAGTCTCTGGAACTAGTCTGGAGGAACAGTGCCTGGAACTAGTCTGGAGGAACAGTCTCTGGAACTAGTCTGGAGGAACAGTGTCTGGATTTAGTCATTAGGAACAGTGTCTGGAACTAGTCTGGAGGAACAGTCTCTGGAACTAGTCTGGAGGAACAGTCTCTGAAACTAGTCTGGAGGAACAGTCTCTGGAACTAGTCTGGAGGAACAGTCTCTGGAACTAGTCTGAAGGAACAGTCTCTGGAACTAGTCTGGAGGAACAGTCTGGAACTAGTCTGGAGAAACAGTCTCTGGAACTAGTCTGGAGGAACAGTCTGGAACTAGTCTGGAGAAACAGTCTCTGGAACTAGTCTGGAGAAACAGTGTCTGGATCTAGTCTGAAGGAACAATCTCTGGAACTAGTCTGGAGAAACAGTCTCTGGAATTAGTCTGGAGGAACAGTCTCTTGAAATATTCTGGAGGAACAGTGTCTGGAACTAGTCTGGAGGAACAGTGTCTGGAACTAGTCTGGAGGAACAGTGTCTAGAACTAATCTGAAGGAACAGTGTCTGGAACTAGTCTGGAGTAACAGTGCCTGAAACTAGACTGGAGGAACAGTGTCTGGAACTAGTCTGGAGGAACAGTGTCTGGAACTAGTCTGGAGGAACAGTGCCTGGAACTAGTCTGGAGGAACAGTGCCTGGAACTAGTCTGGAGGAACAGTGTCTGGAACTAGTCTGGAGGAACAGTGCCTGGAACTAGTCTGGAGGAACAGTGCCTGGAACTAGTCTGGAGGAACAGTGTCTGGAACTAGTCTGGAGGAACAGTGCCTGGAACTAGTCTGGAGGAACAGTGCCTGGAACTAGTCTGGAGGAACAGTGTCTGGAACTAGTCTGGAGGAACAGTGCCTGGAACTAGTCTGGAGGAACAGTGCTGGAACTAGTCTGGAGGAACAGTGCCTGGAACTAGTCTGGAGGAACAGTGCCTGGAACTAGTCTGGAGGAACAGTGCCTGGAACTAGTCTGGAGGAACAGTGAACAGTGTCTGGAACTAGTCTGGAGGAACAGTGTCTGGAACTAGTCTGGAGGAACAGGGTCTGGAACTAGTCTGGAGGAACAGTGTCTGGAACTAGTCTGGAGGAACAGTGCCTGGAACTAGTCTGGAGGAACAGTGCCTGGAACTAGTCTGGAGGAACAGTGCCTGGAACTAGTCTGGAGGAACAGTGCCTGGAACTAGTCTGGAGGAACAGTGCCTGGAACTAGTCTGGAGGAACAGTGCCTGGAACTAGTCTGGAGGAACAGTGCCTGGAACTAGTCTGGAGGAACAGTGCCTGGAACTAGTCTGGAGGAACAGTGTCTGGAACTAGTCTGGAGGAACAGTGTCTGGAACTAGTCTGGAGGAACAGTGCCTGGAACTAGTCTGGAGGAACAGTGCCTGGAACTAGTCTGGAGGAACAGTGTCTGGAACTAGTCTGGAGGAACAGTGTCTGGAACTAGTCTGGAGGAACAGTGCCTGGAACTAGTCTGGAGGAACAGTGCCTGGAACTAGTCTGGAGGAACAGTGCCTGGAACTAGTCTGGAGGAACAGTGACTGGAACTAGTCTGGAGGAACAGTGCCTGGAACTAGTCTGGAGGAACAGTGCCTGGAACTAGTCTGGAGGAACAGTCTCTGGAACTAGTCTGGAGGAACAGTGTCTGGATTTAGTCATTAGGAACAGTGTCTGGAACTAGTCTGGAGGAACAGTCTCTGGAACTAGTCTGGAGGAACAGTCTCTGAAACTAGTCTGGAGGAACAGTCTCTGGAACTAGTCTGGAGGAACAGTCTCTGGAACTAGTCTGAAGGAACAGTCTCTGGAACTAGTCTGGAGGAACAGTCTGGAACTAGTCTGGAGAAACAGTCTCTGGAACTAGTCTGGAGGAACAGTCTGGAACTATTCTGGAGAAACAGTCTCTGGAACTAGTCTGGAGAAACAGTGTCTGGAACTAGTCTGAAGGAACAATCTCTGGAACTAGTCTGGAGAAACAGTCTCTGGAATTAGTCTGGAGGAACAGTCTCTTGAAATATTCTGGAGGAACAGTGTCTGGAACTAGTCTGGAGGAACAGTGTCTGGAACTAGTCTGGAGGAACAGTGTCTAGAACTAATCTGAAGGAACAGTGTCTGGAACTAGTCTGGAGTAACAGTGCCTGAAACTAGACTGGAGGAACAGTGTCTGGAACTAGTCTGGAGGAACAGTGTCTGGAACTAGTCTGGAGGAACAGTGCCTGGAACTAGTCTGGAGGAACAGTGCCTGGAACTAGTCTGGAGGAACAGTGCCTGGAACTAGTCTGGAGGAACAGTGTCTGGAACTAGTCTGGAGGAACAGTGCCTGGAACTAGTCTGGAGGAACAGTGTCTGGAACTAGTCTGGAGGAACAGTGCCTGGAACTAGTCTGGAGGAACAGTGCCTGGAACTAGTCTGGAGGAACAGTGTCTGGAACTAGTCTGGAGGAACAGTGCCTGGAACTAGTCTGGAGGAACAGTGCCTGGAACTGGTCTGGAGGAACAGTGCCTGGAACTAGTCTGGAGGAACAGTGCCTGGAACTAGTCTGGAGGAACAGTGCCTGGAACTAGTCTGGAGGAACAGTGCCTGGAACTAGTCTGGAGGAACAGTGCCTGGAACTAGTCTGGAGGAACAGTGCCTGGAACTAGTCTGGAGGAACAGTGCCTGGAACTAGTCTGGAGGAACAGTGTCTGGAACTAGTCTGGAGGAACAGTGTCTGGAACTAGTCTGGAGGAACAGTGCCTGGAACTAGTCTGGAGGAACAGTGCCTGGAACTAGTCTGGAGGAACAGTGCCTGGAACTAGTCTGGAGGAACAGTGCCTGGAACTAGTCTGGAGGAACAGTGCCTGGAACTAGTCTGGAGGAACAGTGCCTGGAACTAGTCTGGAGGAACAGTGCCTGGAACTAGTCTGGAGGAACACTGCCTGGAACTAGTCTGGAGGAACAGTGTCTGGAACTAGTCTGGAGGAACAGTCTCTGGAACTAGTCTGGAGGAACAGTGCCTGGAACTAGTCTGGAGGAACAGTCTCTGGAACTAGTCTGGAGGAACAGTCTCTGAAACTAGTCTGGAGGAACAGTCTCTGGAACTAGTCTGGAGGAACAGTCTCTGGAACTAGTCTGGAGGAACAGTCTCTGGAACTAGTCTGGAGGAACAGTGTCTGGAACTAGTCTGGAGGAACAGTCTCTGGAACTAGTCTGAAGGAACAATCTCTGGAACTAGTCTGGAGAAACAGTCTCTGGAACTAGTCTGGAGGAACAGTCTCTGGAACTAGTCTGGAGGAACAGTCTGGAACTAGTCTGGAGTAACAGTCACTGGAACTAGTCTGGAGGAACAGTGTCTGGAACTATTCTGTAGGAACAGTCTCTGGAACTAGTCTGGAGTAACAGTGTCTGTAACTAGTCTGGAGGAACAGTCTCTGGAACTAGTCTGGAGGAACAGTGTCTGGAACTAGTCTGTAGGAACAGTGCCTGGAACTAGTCTGGAGGAACAGTGTCTGGAACTAGTCTGGAGGAACAGTGTCTGGAACTAGTCTGGAGGAACAGTGTCTGGAACTAGTCTGGAGGAACAGTGGAGGAACAGTGTCTGGAACTAGTCTGGAGGAACAGTGTCTGGAACTAGTCTGGAGGAACAGTGCCTGGAACTAGTCTGGAGGAACAGTGCCTGGAACTAGTCTGGAGGAACAGTGCCTGGAACTAGTCTGGAGGAACAGTGTCTGGAACTAGTCTGGAGGAACAGTGCCTGGAACTAGTCTGGAGGAACAGTCTGGAGGAACAGTGCCTGGAACTAGTCTGGAGGAACAGTGCCTGGAACTAGTCTGGAGGAACAGTGCCTGGAACTAGTCTGGAGGAACAGTGTCTGGAACTAGTCTGGAGGAACAGTGCCTGGAACTGTCTGGAGGAACAGTGCCTGGAACTAGTCTGGAGGAACAGTGCCTGGAACTAGTCTGGAGGAACAGTGCCTGGAACTAGTCTGGAGGAACAGTGCCTGGAACTAGTCTGGAGAAACAGTGCCTGGAACTAGTCTGGAGGAACAGTGTCTGGAACTAGTCTGGAGGAACAGTGTCTGGAACTAGTCTGGAGAAACAGTGCCTGGAACTAGTCTGGAGGAACAGTGTCTGGAACTAGTCTGGAGGAACAGTGCCTGGAACTAGTCTGGAGGAACAGTGTCTGGAACTAGTCTGGAGGAACAGTGTCTGGAACTAGTCTGGAGGAACAGTGCCTGGAACTAGTCTGGAGGAACAGTGCCTGGAACTAGTCTGGAGGAACAGTGCCTGGAACTAGTCTGGAGGAACAGTGCCTGGAACTAGTCTGGAGGAACAGTGTCTGGAACTAGTCTGGAGGAACAGTGTCTGGAACTAGTTTGGAGGAACAGTGTCTGGAACTAGTCTGGAGGAACAGTGTCTGGAACTAGTCTGGAGGAACAGTGTCTGGAACTAGTCTGGAGGAACAGTGCCTGGAACTAGTCTGGAGGAACAGTGTCTGGAACTAGTCTGGAGGAACAGTGTCTGGAACTAGTCTCGAGAAACAGTGCCTGGAACTAGTCTGGAGGAACAGTGTCTGGAACTAGTCTGGAGGAACAGTGTCTGGAACTAGTCTGGAGAAACAGTGCCTGGAACTAGTCTGGAGGAACAGTGTCTGGAACTAGTCTGGAGGAACAGTGTCTGGAACTAGTCTGGAGAAACAGTGCCTGGAACTAGTCTGGAGGAACAGTGTCTGGAACTAGTCTGGAGGAACAGTGTCTGGAACTAGTCTGGAGAAACAGTGCCTGGAACTAGTCTGGAGGAACAGTGTCTGGAACTAGTCTGGAGAAACAGTGCCTGGAACTAGTCTGGAGGAACAGTGTCTGGAACTAGTCTGGAGGAACAGTGTCTGGAACTAGTCTGGAGAAACAGTGCCTGGAACTAGTCTGGAGGAACAGTGTCTGGAACTAGTCTGGAGGAACAGTGCCTGGAACTAGTCTGGAGGAACAGTGCCTGGAACTAGTCTGGAGGAACAGTGCCTGGAACTAGTCTGGAGGAACAGTGTCTGGAACTAGTCTGGAGGAACAGTGCCTGGAACTAGTCTGGAGGAACAGTGTCTGGAACTAGTCTGGAGGAACAGTGTCTGGAACTAGTCTGGAGGAACAGTGTCTGGAACTAGTCTGGAGGAACAGTGCCTGGAACTAGTCTGGAGGAACAGTGTCTGGCACTAGTCTGGAGGAACAGTGTCTGGAACTAGTCTGGAGGAACAGTGTCTGGAACTAGTCTGGAGGAACAGTGTCTGGAACTAGTCTGGAGGAACAGTGTCTGGAACTAGTCTGGAGGAACAGTGCCTGGAACTAGTCTGGAGGAACAGTGCCTGGAACTAGTCTGGAGGAACAGTGTCTGGAACTAGTCTGGAGGAACAGTGTCTGGAACTAGTCTGGAGGAACAGTGCCTGGAACTAGTCTGGAGGAACAGTGTCTGGAACTAGTCTGGAGAAACAGTGCCTGGAACTAGTCTGGAGGAACAGTGTCTGGAACTAGTCTGGAGGAACAGTGTCTGGAACTAGTCTGGAGGAACAGTGTCTGGAACTAGTCTGGAGGAACAGTGCCTGGAACTAGTCTGGAGAAACAGTGCCTGGAACTAGTCTGGAGGAACAGTGCCTGGAACTAGTCTGGAGAACAGTGCCTGGAACTAGTCTGGAGGAACAGTGCCTGGAACTAGTCTGGAGAAACAGTGCCTGGAACTAGTCTGGAGGAACAGTGCCTGGAACTAGTCTGGAGGAACAGTGCCTGGAACTAGTCTGGAGAAACAGTGCCTGGAACTAGTCTGGAGGAACAGTGCCTGGAACTAGTCTGGAGGAACAGTGCCTGGAACTAGTCTGGAGGAACAGTGCCTGGAACTAGTCTGGAGGAACAGTGCCTGGAACTAGTCTGGAGGAACAGTGCCTGGAACTAGTCTGGAGGAACAGTGTCTGGAACTAGTCTGGAAGAAATCTCACTATGCAACCCGTCAGTTGCCTCGCTGTCGTGACTTTGTTCTTAATGTGTTCTTTGAGAAACGTCAGCTGTCAGAATTACTCCCAATTTAAAGACTTCATAATAAAAGACCCTGAGATAAAAATTATACTTATATGCATACATATACAGTAATAGTGTAAATCATGGTGAAAGTGTTTCTTTTTTGGGTCATCCTGCCTTAATGGGAGACAGCCAGTGCTAAGTAAATAAATAAAAAAAATATATAGTTTTTTTACGTATTCCTTTCATACTACTTGATGATCCTCTTGTGTTTTGCATAAAGTCTCCTTTCTGAATTCAGTCTTTATATACATAAGCACTGAACGTCTTGTTCTTCACTGCTCACTGGAAAATCTTATCTTCCTGCAATTTTTCAGTGTCTTCTACCGAGGTGGATTTCATGCTTATTTTAGCGTCATATGCAAATGATGATGCAAAACTGTGATGGGTGTTTTTGTCTGTCTGCTATGAAGATAAGAAACAGCAGAGGTGCCAGGACAGTGCCTTGCTGGTGATGAATTTTGCTCTGTTGACTAGTACTACTACTCTTCGCATTCTCTATGCTAGAAACCTGAAAATCCATCTCCCCACCTTCCCAGTTATGCCTATGGGCCTCATTTCGTGTGCAATCTCTCCTTGACCACATTTGTCAAACTCCTTCCCAAAATCTGTGCATATCATCTGTGTTTTGGTTTTGTTCCAACGCCTCCGTAATTCTGTCATAGTGGTTTAGCAGTAGTGATGGACATGGTCTTCGTTTTAAACCCGTTCTGGTTTGTGTTATGCCGACTGTGCTGTTCCATGAAATTTGTAATCTGGCGTCTCATTACTATTTCGAAGATTTTTATGATGTGGAAAGGGCTACGTCTAGTAATTTTTATCTCTTATGTAAAAAAGTTACGTCTGTACTCTTTAAGTCTCTGGTATTTCACCTAGTTGTAGGATCTTTCTCCAGAGAATACTGAGCACTCGTGCTAGTGGTACTTTTATATAAACAAGGAATTCCTTTCCGTAGCAAAGCCTGAATACCTCTAGTTCCTCAGACGGTGTATGACTCCTAGGTGTTTAGCGCTCCCATAATATTGTGTTGTGATGTTTTGCGCCTTATTTATAAATGTTTTAGTGATATTAACACAGACTAATAGGTTTTTTGAGTCCTTGACTAACCCTTAACTAGCAAACATTAACAACTGTATTCACTAACTTAATCCTTCAGAAACGTATACAGGATAAACGTAAATTTAATTACTGAAGATGTGGCATCAGTGTGGCTGACACACCTGGTCAGGAACGTAGTTAAGTTACAAAGGTCTAAAGTTTTACAAGTAGACCAGTCTCAGAGATGAGAAGAATACGATATAAGAAGTTAAATGAACTGAACCTGGTGACCTTGACGGAGAAAAGTGCTTAAATATGAATTAAGACAGTTTGTGAGAGACGTAATAATGAGGCACACAGACAAGGGGATCCAGGTGGAAGCTGAGACGCCACAATAATTCTGGAGATGTTAGAAAGTAGCGTGTATATTAATTTGGGCAGTGATGATGTAAGACATATGGAAAATTATTGTTGATTTCAAAAATACAGGACAATGACATGGCAGATAATTGATTTAATAAGAGATGTGACTACCCTTTGCTTTTATAAGCATTGCTACATGCTGTGGAATAGAATCAACCAACGTTGAACACATTTTTGCAAGTTCTTTGTCGTGGTCGTAATAAGAGCATTCGTCGTGGTATCAGGTCTTAATAACAGTAGCAATTAGCTTCTCCACAGTTGAACAGTCCTGCTTCGTGATCCTGTGTTTGATTACTGCCCATAGAGACTGAACTGGGTTGAGTCAGGCGAGTTTCCAGGACAATATAAAACGCTCAGCCCACTCTCTTCGAAGAATGTCAGCATTTTTCTGGAAGTATGGCTTCTTTAGTCGAGTACAGAAAAGTTGATAGAAGCAGAAGAGACTTGAAAACGATGTAATCAGTCCATCACCCTCTGCTTCTATCAACTTTTCTGTACTCGACTGAAGAAGCCTACTGTGTAGGCGAAACGTTTCGAAATAAAGATACCTAACTGTTGCATGTGTATCTTACCTAACAACCTGTCGGTATTTTATACCATTGTATTGTTCACATTCACCAGGTGCCGGATCAACTAGGCTGTGATGGATATGTGGGGAAGCGGGCCTCCAGCAACAACAGCCTGGCTCATGGCCGGGCTCTGAGAATAGTAAAACTCTCGAAATTCATCAAAGGTATATCAGAAGCAGAAGTAGACAACCCTGTACTAGACGCAGAGATGGTAGAGACAAACACCACATGTCTCACCAATAGGTACAAGTCCTTCTTGGGATGAATAAAACTGGTCAATAAAAGCAAAGAGATATGGCCAGGAGCTATGAATCGACCCCTGCATACGTAACTAATATAAACAGGATATTTTACCAGCGTGTTGACTTAGCACCAGCATGTGGCTCTCTCGTCAATGGGTCAAGGTATTGTGTACATTACTAATGATGCTATCGTGTATTATTGTTAAAGCTTCAGGTATACGAGGCAGTGTGAGGGAGGTAGTCACCAATATACCTTATTCTTAATGCAGTAATTGTTAAACTGAACCAGAGAAATATTACGTAACTTGGTGATATTGAAGTTTGCTCTTTCATTTAGTGTTTGAGAAGAACAGTGTGTCGCAGAGGCCCTTCACTCTTGTGTTGTCACAAAACACCACAGTTTTACTCTCAGTAGATACTAGCCACAGATAGCTGTGACGAGAGTGGATAGCGACAGACTGAGCTGTGATGAGAGTGGATAGCGACAGACTGAGCTGTGACGAGAGTGGATAGCGACAGACTGAGCTGTGATGAGAGTGGATAGCGACAGACTGAGCTGTGATGAGAGTGGATAGCGACAGACTGAGCTGTGACGAGAGTGGATAGCGACAGACTGAGCTGTGACGAGAGTGGATAGCGACAGACTGAGCTGTGACGAGAGTGGATAGCGACAGACTGAGCTGTGATGAGAGTGGATAGCGACAGACTGAGCTGTGATGAGAGTGGATAGCGACAGACTGAGCTGTGATGAGAGTGGATAGCGACAGACTGAGCTGTGACGAGAGTGGATAGCGACAGACTGAGCTGTGACGAGAGTGGATAGCGACAGACTGAGCTGTGATGAGAGTGGATAGCGACAGACTGAGCTGTGATGAGAGTGGATAGCGACAGACTGAGCTGTGATGAGAGTGGATAGCGACAGAGCTCTGAGGAGAGTGGATAGCGACAGACTGAGCTGTGATGAGAGTGGATAGCGACAGACTGAGCTGTGATGAGAGTGGATAGCGACAGACTGAGCTGTGATGAGAGTGGATAGCGACAGACTGAGCTGTGATGAGAGTGGATAGCGACAGAGCTCTGAGGAGAGTGGATAGCGACAGACTGAGCTGTGATGAGAGTGGATAGCGACAGACTGAGCTGTGATGAGAGTGGATAGCGACAGACTGAGCTGTGATGAGAGTGGATAGCGACAGACTGAGCTGTGATGAGAGTGGATAGCGACAGACTGAGCTGTGACGAGAGTGGATAGCGACAGACTGAGCTGTGATGAGAGTGGATAGCGAC
>NC_091385.1:10470375-10482875 GCF_038502225.1 Cherax quadricarinatus
AGTGCCTTATTAACTCACTCGTCAGAGATCTGAATGCTTCCCTCCCTTTCCATGGATCAAACATGTTTACCTTACCATTGCCCACGTGTTGTATTGTTCTTACGGATTTACCTCTTCTCCGAGGTTAACATAATAACCCTGCTAATCAGCCGAGGTTTGATGCTTATGTTGGCCTATGCTGATAACATCAACAGACTTACCAGACCATCAAGCAGGAGGCCGGTCTGGGACCGCAACGAGGGCACGATGACCCCCGCAACCATCAACTGATACACTATATATAACAAAATAGTACCTTCATGCTGGTACTCATTACGAACCTAACATGGTAGGTTACCAGATACAACCATCCAGGGAGATGAAGATTGAGACACTTATGCAACATATGGGAATCTCAAGAGAATCCCGTATGCTGCATAAGGGTCTCCCATATGGTTTTTTAAACCATTTATCACATCCAGGGAGATGCCAGCCTCCTGACACATGAATATGAAACGGAAGCCTGTTAAACGTTTTATACTCTGACAGAACTGCTAGTTCTTTCTTGTAAACATTTAAAATGGCAGGTAAATTTCACCTTTTTTTTTTAAATTCAACAATTATTTATTTCATTCATGTGAACCGCTCATGAGTCTACAGATTGATGACCCAGATGAGTTTTTGATGAATGAGACCCAGAGACCAGCCAACATCTCCACAGTTTCCAATGTTACCCTCGCCACTGTTAACACTGAAGAAGCCATGGCCAACATCTCCACAGTTTCCAATGTTACCCTCGCCACTGTTAACACTGAAGTAGCCATGGCCAACATCTCCACAGTTTCCAGTGTTACCCTCGCCACTGTTAACACTGAAGTAGCCATGGCCAACATCTCCACAGTTTCCAATGTTACCCTCGCCACTGTTAACACTGAAGTAGCCATGGCCAACATCTCCACAGTTTCCAATGTTACCCTCGCCACTGTTAACACTGAAGAAGCCATGGTCAGGATATCCATGGCTTCTGCTCCAGGACCAGGCTATTCCATGTGATGAATGGGTTTGAAAACCCACAAGTTGAAGATTCCCATATGTTGCATAAGTGTCTCAATTCTTCGGGCTATTCCATGTTTATCAAAAACTGCAAGAAACAGCTATGTTAAGCCTCTAGTATTTTATAGAGGAACCTGGACACAGGTGTCGTCCCACAGTCATTGAAAACCACTGATGTTGATCCACTTCACAAAGATGGCAGAAAAACAATTGCAGAAAAATATACACCGTTTGCCCTAACTTGATCCATCAAAATCTTTGGAGGTCTGGTAAGAAACAAGACAGCTACTCACAATCCAGGGCAGAATGGGTTTAGGGCAGGTCGCTCCTGCCTTTCACAATGGCTAGATCATCACGATGAGGGTCTGGATGCTCTACACAACAAGCTAAATACTGTGATGAATGGTTTAGAAAACCGACAAGTTGAAGAATTGAGACACTTATGCAACACACGGGAATCTTTATTGAAGAAATATTACGTAGCTCATTCACAACATTGTCTCTCCGTGTGATAGATGGAGACAGTCTTCTCTGATAGACTTCAACATTGTCTCCGTGTGATAGATGGAGACAGTCTTCTCTGATAGACTTCAACATTGTCTCCGTGTGATAGATGGAGACAGTCTTCTCTGATAGACTTCAACATTGTCTCCGTGTGATAGATGGAGACAGTCTTCTCTGATAGACTTCAACATTGTCTCCGTGTGATAGATGGAGACAGTCTTCTCTGATAGACTTCAACATTGTCTCCGTGTGATAGATGGAGACAGTCTTCTCTGATAGACTTCAACATTGTCTCCGTGTGATAGATGGAGACAGTCTTCTCTGATAGACTTCAACATTGTCTCCGTGTGATAGATGGAGACAGTCTTCTCTGATAGACTTCAACATTGTCTCCGTGTGATAGATGGAGACAGTCTTCTCTGATAGACTTCAACATTGTCTCCGTGTGATAGATGGACACAGTCTTCTCTGATAGACTTCAACATTGTCTCCGTGTGATAGATGGAGACAGTCTTCTCTGATAGACTTCAACATTGTCTCCGTGTGATAGATGGAGACAGTCTTCTCTGATAGACTTCAACATTGTCTCCGTGTGATAGATGGAGACAGTCTTCTCTGATAGACTTCAACATTGTCTCCGTGTGATAGATGGAGACAGTCTTCTCTGATAGACTTCAACATTGTCTCCGTGTGATAGATGGAGACAGTCTTCTCTGATAGACTTCAACATTGTCTCCGTGTGATAGATGGAGACAGTCTTCTCTGATAGACTTCAACATTGTCTCCGTGTGATAGATGGACACAGTCTTCTCTGATAGACTTCAACATTGTCTCCGTGTGATAGATGGAGACAGTCTTCTCTGATAGACTTCAACATTGTCTCCGTGTGATAGATGGAGACAGTCTTCTCTGATAGACTTCAACATTGTCTCCGTGTGATAGATGGAGACAGTCTTCTCTGATAGACTTCAACATTGTCTCCGTGTGATAGATGGAGACAGTCTTCTCTGATAGACTTCAACATTGTCTCCGTGTGATAGATGGAGACAGTCTTCTCTGATAGACTTCAACATTGTCTCCGTGTGATAGATGGAGACAGTCTTCTCTGATAGACTTCAACATTGTCTCCGTGTGATAGATGGAGACAGTCTTCTCTGATAGACTTCAACATTGTCTCCGTGTGATAGATGGAGACAGTCTTCTCTGATAGACTTCAACATTGTCTCCGTGTGATAGATGGAGACAGTCTTCTCTGATAGACTTCAACATTGTCTCCGTGTGATAGATGGAGACAGTCTTCTCTGATAGACTTCAACATTGTCTCCGTGTGATAGATGGACACAGTCTTCAGGTATACCAGAATAAATAAAAAACATGAAAAGGATACCAGACATGTACAGATCAGTAATGACAAGGATACCAGACATGAAAATATACCAGCATGTTTTCAAGGGATACCCTTACATGTAAGAACAGACATGTTAAGGATACCAGCAAAACAAGGTTTCCAGACATGCAAAAACCAGAAAGAAAGGTAACCAGACAGCAAGGATACCAGAATGAAAGAACCGCACATGAAAGGGGTAACAGCATGTTCCCAAGGATAAAGAAACATAAAGGTAAAAGCATGTACAAGGTATACCAGCATGACAAGGATACCAGCATTAAGGAACCAGTACATGTACAAGGGATAATTAATTAAAGGGGATAAATAGTATATGTAAAGGGATAATAACGTCAATATACCAGCAATTTCAGAACCCTTTTTAAAGTACAAGGACAGACATGCAAGGGGATAAGTAATGAAAGGATACCAGACATGTTAATAACCAGCAAATACAAGGGATACCAGCATGACAAGGATACCAGAGCAAAGGATACCAGCATGTTCCAAATAACATGAAAAGGGATACAAGACATGTAAAGGATACCCGAATGAAAGGATACCAGACATGAAAGGTATACCAGCATGTACAAGGTATACGTACATATAAATAAAACATGTACAAGGTATAATACATGTTCAAGGTATACCATAAAAAAAAGGGGATAAGACATGTTTTGGTAAAGTAAATATTTAACAAAAATACCAGAGCAAAGGATACCAGACATGTCAAGGATACCCAATACTTCAAAAGGGATACCAGCAATACGGATACCAGAAAAGTCGATACCAGATGAAAGGTATACCAGACATGACAAAGGTATACCAGTACGTCAAGGAAAAGACATGAAAAATAAGAATTACAAGGTATACCAGACATGTAGGTTATACCAGCAAGTCAAGGATCCAAGTAAGGGATCCAGCAAGTAAAAAGGATACCAGTAATTTCAAGGGATACCAATTTAAACAAAATAAGAAGGATTAAGGGGGTTTCAGCAAAGAAGGGAAAGAATGAAAGATACCAGTAATGACAAGAACAGTAAGTTCAAGGTATACCAGACATTAAAGGAAAGAATGACAAGGATACCAGTACATGCAGGGGATACAGACATTTTGATACCAGAATGACAAGATAAAAACATGACAAGGGGATACCAGACATGTTCAAGGATAAATACAATAAATTAATACCCTAAAGGATACCAGTACATGTAAAATACCAGACATGATTAAAATATACCCGAATGCGGGATACCAGTACATGTTCAAGGATACAGACATATAAAAGGGATCCCGAATGTCAAGGTAATTAGACATGTACAAGGATACAGTACATGTTCAAGGATACCAGACATCGGAACCAGACATGGGATACCAGCATGCAAATACCAGTACATGTTCGGATAAGAAATAAAGGGATACCAGACATGAAAGGAACCAAAAATGACAAGGATACCAGCATGTTCAAAAACCACATGTCCCGGATACCAGAATGTTCAAGGTATACCAGTACATATACAATTTAATACCAGTACATGTAAAAGGATACAAATGACAAGATACCAGACATGAAGGTATACCCGACATGCCATATAAGTACAGTACAAGGATACCAGACAAAAAAGGGATACCAGACATGAAAGGAACAGAATGTACAAAAAGGATACCAGTTATGTAAAATTTTAAAGGATACCAACATGCCAAGGATAAGATTTTTCAAGGTATCCCCGCCCTGACAAGGTATCGCACATAAAATTTAAAAAGGGTTCAAGGAAAATACGCAAGGGAAAGTAATGTTCAAGGTATACCCGCATGTTAAGGTATACCAGACATGACAAGGTATACCAGACATGTTCAAAGGATACCCCAAAGAAAGGGATCCCCATGTTCGGATACCACATTAATAACTAGCCCTGAAAGGTATACCAGACATGCAAGGATACCAGACATTACAAGGATCCAGACATGCCCGGATACCAGGAAAGCATTATACTATAAAGCAAAGTATACCAGAATTACAAGGTATACCAGACATGACGGATAAACACAGTTCGGATAATCATTAAAGGATAAAAATTTCAAAAATACCAGACATGCCCCAAGGAACCAGCACATGACAAGGAAAGCAGCAAGGGGAAAAAGTACATTACAAGGATCCGTTTAAAAATGAAAAAGGGAACAGAATGACAAGGATACCGCATTCAAGGTATCCAGCATGACAACAGCACATGCACAAAGGATAACCCAAAAAAATGACAAGGATACTAGCATGCTAAGGCATACCAGACATGACAAGGTATACCAGACATGTTCCGGATACCAGACATGTTCGGGAACCGCATGCCCCAAAGGATACCAGACATGTTCCAAATATATAATGTTTGGGGATACCAGCATTTATACCAGACATGTCAAGGATACCAGTAAAAAAGTCAAAAGGGATACCAGCATGTTCAAGGATCCAGCATGTAAAGGTATACCACATCCCAAGGTTTTTGAAGTACAAGGATACCCGACATGACAAAGGGTTTCCAGACATGTACAAGGATACCAGACATGACAAGGTATCCCTGTTTATACGTAAAGGGGCCGTACATGTCAAGGTATACCAGACATGCATGTATCCCAGCATGTTCAGAACCCCGTAATGACAAGGGTTACCAGCATAAAGGTAAAGCACAGGGCCCAAAGGGATACCAGCACATGTCGGGGTACCAAAATGTCAAGGAAACCCGCATAAGTTCAAGGCCCAAAAATCAGCAACCAAGGATACCAGCATGTCGGAACCAGACATGTTTAAGACCAGACATGTACAAGGTTAACAGACAGACAAAAGTACAGCAATGTCAAGGTATTAGAAAGCGGTTTCCAGACATGTTCAAGGATACCCAGTACATGTTCAAGGATACCCCGACATGCAAGGGGGAACCAGACATGTCGGGATAAAAGCAAGAAAAAGGTAAAAGACATGCAATTAAGACATGTCAAGGTATACCAGACATGTTAAAAGAACCCCAAATGTAAGGTAAAAGCATGTAAAGGTATACAGACATGAAAGGATACCAGCATGTTTGATACCAGCATTAAAAAGGTATACCAGGCCCCGCATGTTCAATATACCGGGTTTTGGTTTCCAGCATGTCAAGGATACCAGACATGACAAGGAAAGCACATGCAAGAACCAGCATGCAAGGTATACCAGCATGTTCAAGGTATACCAGTACATGTTCGGGATACCAGTACATGTCAAGGGAACCAGCATGACAAGGGATACAGACAGTTAAGGATACCAGCATGTTTGGATACCCCGACATGTAAAATACCAGACATGTCAAGGATACCAGACAAAGTTGGGATACCAGAATGACAAAAGGGATACCAGCACATGTTAAACAAAGAAGCACAAGGATACCCAGACATGACAAGGATACCATAAATTTCAAGGTAACCCGAATGACAAAAGGGATACCAGCCCTGCAAGGATACCAGTACATGTTCAAGGGATACCAGAAAGGATACCAGAAAGTTCAAGGTATACATACATGCAAGATACCAGCATGCAAGGATACCAGACATGAAAATACCAGTACATGCCCAAAAATGAAATACACAAAAAATCACATGCAAAAAGGATACCAGACATGAAAGTATAAGCAAAAAAGGGTTTCCAGCACATGAAAGGTTACCAGACATGAAAGGTACCAGACATGGGAAGGGTTTTCTAGAATGTAAGGTTTACCAGCACATGCAAGGATACCAACAGTACAAGGATACCAGACATGAAAGGGTTTCCAGACATGAAAGGGATAACCCGAATGAAACTAGACAGTACAAAGGTTTTCCAGAAGAGGGATACCCGTATAAAAGAAAAATAATAAAATGTAAAGGGTTTTAAAATTAAAGGGATACCAGCATGTCAAGGATCCAGCATGAAAGGATACCCGTACATGACAAGGGAACAGACATGTTTGGTATACCAGCATGACAAGGATACCAACATGCCAAGGATACCAGCACATGTTCAAGGTATACCAGACATGAAAGGAACCAGACATGTTCGATACCAGACATGCATAAGACCAAAGGGTAAAAAAAATTGGGGAACCAGCATGACAAGGATACCAGACATTTCAAAGGAATTTTTACATGCGGCATACCCGTTTTGCAATAAGATAAAAAATGAAAAATCCCACAGCAATTAAGGGGATACCAGACAGTACAAGGTACCAGCCCTAAAAGACTAGACATGACAAGGATACCAGAAAGAAAAGTTTTCAGACATGTACAAGGTTACAGCATGCTAAAATAACCAGAATGCACGGATACAAATGACAAGGTTTCCCGAAGAAAAAGGAACCAGGAATAAAAGGGATACCAGACATTAAAGGTTTAGCACATGCACAAGGAACCCCGCAAGCCCAAAGGATACCAGGCATGACAGATAATACATGCCCAAAGGATACCAGAAGCAAGGTACAGCACATGCAAGGTAAAAACCCTCATTACAGTACCAGCACATGACAAGGTATAAGTGGGGTTTGGGTTTGGGGGAATACCAGACATGAAAGGTACCAGAATGAAAGGATACCAGCACATGACAAGGATACCAGCACATGCAAAAACAACAACAAGGATACCAGTTTTTACAAGGTTTACAGATGTACAGATACCAGCACATGTACAAGGTACAGTACATGTACAAGGGGATAACAAATTTGGTTTAAGGGTAAAGACAGCACAGCAATACCAGACATGACAAGGTATACCAGCATGTCCGGTCAGTACAATAGGTTTACCAGCATGAAAGGATACCAGCACATGACAAGGAACCAACCCGGGGATTCACAAAATAAAAACATGCACAAGGAACCGTACATGACAAGGCATACCAGCAATGACAAGGTTTACCAGCAATGTCAAGGATACCAGACATGAAAGGATAAAAGTGATAAGAAGACAAGGTATACCAAATGCATGATACCAACATGCAAAGGATACCAGACAAAACAAGGCCAATTTGTAAAAGGATACCAGTAAGAAGAACCAGACATGCACAAGGATAAGTACATGAAAGGCATAAGCACATGTATAAGGTATAAAAAATGAAAGGGATACATAATGTTCAAGGTATACCGAATGCAAATACAGATCGGTTACCAACATGCACAAAAACCAGTACGAAAAGGTTTTTTAACATACAAAGATACCAGCATACAATTTACAGACATGTCAAAGATAAGAAAGTACAAATTAAAACACTAACACCCAGGATGCGACCCACACCAGTCCACTAACTCCCAGGATGCGACCCACACCAGTCACTAATTCCCAGGATGCGACCCACACCAGTCCACTAACTCCCAGGATGCGACCCACACCAGTCCACTAACACCCAGGATGCGACCCACACCAGTCCACTAACTCCCAGGATGCGACCCACACCAGTCCACTAACACCCAGGATGCCACCCACACCAGTCCACTAACACCCAGGATGCGACCCACACCAGTCCACTAACACCCAGGATGCGACCCACACCAGTCCACTAACACCCAGGATGCGACCCACACCAGTCCACTAACACCCAGGATGCCACCCACACCAGTCCACTAACACCCAGGATGCGACCCACACCAGTCCACTAACACCCAGGATGCGACCCACACCAGTCCACTAACACCCAGGATGCGACCCACACCAGTCCACTAACACCCAGGATGCCACCCACACCAGTCCACTAACACCCAGGATGCGACCCACACCAGTCCACTAACACCCAGGTACCTATTTTAGACTGACGGGTGAACAGGGACAGCAGGCGTCTTGTGGAAACACGTCCCTAATATCTTCCAGCCGTGCCAGAGGAGATTCGAACCCTGGACCTCAGTGTGTGAGGTGAGTGCGCTAGTGCTCGAGCTACGGGACTAAAAAGGTTGCTTATTTAATGGTATTGATGACAGATTCTCACTTTGAATCTCAAAATAGTATACTGTTATTTTACTGTGTGTTGATGCTACCTGCCTGGAGTATACCTGGAGGGTGTTTCAGGGGTCAACGCCCCCGCAGCCCGGTCCATGACCAGGCCTCGTGGTGGATCAGGACCTGATCAACCAGGCTGTTACTGCTGGTCACACGCAATCCAACGTCCGAACCACAACCTGGCTGGTAAGAATCTCTTCATATATAAAAACTGGACTTATCTTCGCCTTGCTTGAATTCAATCTGCATGCTTCCCATTCCAAAGGTGCGACATCACCCATACGGGTTTAGTGATTTCCTCTGATTAAAATATAACATTCGTGAGTGGCATCAATCATCAATGGTTGGTGATTCGTGTGAGACAGATGGAATGTTTCGTGGGGTGAGGCTGCGCGAGACAGATGGGATGTTTCGTGGGGTGAGGCTGCGTAGGCACAAATTTTGTTGGATTCTGTACAATACCTAGAAAATGCATCTTCTGGTCGGCTTTAAACTTTCAGCGTTGATGTGTTCCCCTCAAACTGTTAGGTTGTACTCACCTAATTGTGGTTGCATGGGTCGAGACTCAGCTCCTGGCCCCGCCTCTTCACGTAAGTTGTCACGTGTCAGTTTAATCAAATTGTTTTCTGTGAATTACAATCATGGGGAGCGGTAAACCCGTAGGATTACACAGCGCATGTGGAGGGTGGGGGGATGGAATGTATTCAGACCCACTTTAGGGAATCCGGAGCACAGATCCAATTCCCTAGATCAAGAGCCCCTCACCAGCGGTGTTTTCTGATCAGAAATAAGTCACAGTGTTTGACTTTCTTTAGTTATCCCAAGTTAAATCAATTTGGAAATAAATGGTATAAAATACCGACACAATGGAAATATAAACACAAATGCAGTATAATGTGATCCTTTATTGACAACGTTTCGCCCACACAGTGGGCTTTTTCAAGTCACACACGGATCCGTGTGTGACTTGAAAAAGCCCACTGTGTGGGCGAAACGTTGTCAATAAAGGATCACATTATACTGCATTTGTGTTTATATTTCCATTAAATAAATTTAATGGTTATTTCTGCGTCTATAACGTATGTCCCGTAAGACAATTGTCAAAAATTTGTACGATATGTAAGTTAGTAAGTAAGCAAGTAAGTTTATTCAGGTATACACAAATAGTTACATAGATTATCATACATAGCAGCATATGTGTAGAGAACCTGGGATAACTCAAAAAAGTCAGAGTGCATAAAAGTTACGTTCTGGCCTCCTGGTGTATGAAGGCTTGACCAACTAGGCTGTTGCTGCTGGTAGAACGTAGTCCAACAAGTGAAGCAACCAGTTCCCTCTGTCCAGTTCCCTCTTGAAGACAGCCAAACGTTTGTTGATAATTCCCGTTATTCAGAAGAGAATGTCGTTGAAAAGTCGCGGACCTCTGACACTCATCGAGTTCTCTCAGTGTACTCGTTGCACCCGTGCTGTTATATTAGAAGTGTTTTGCATGGTTTAAGTCTCTTCTTGTCTGGTCTGGGACCAGTTTCCACTCAAAGATTACAACCTCTGTTAAGGCAATATTCATAATAGTGGCCCGCCCGGTGGCCTGGTGGCCTGGTGGCTAAAGCTCCCGCTTCACACACGGAGGGCCCGGGTTCGATTCCCGGCGGGTGGAAACATTTCGACACGTTTCCTTACACCTGTTGTCCTGTTCACCTAGCAGCAAATAGGTACCTGGGTGTTAGTCGACTGGTGTGGGTCGCATCCTGGGGGACAAGATTAAGGACCCCAATGGAAATAAGTTAGACAGTCCTCGATGACGCACTGACTTTCTTGGGTTATCCTGGGTGGCTAACCCTCCGGGGTTAAAAATCCGAACGAAATCTTATCTTATCTTATCTTCAGGCAGCAGGTTGAGTCTTGGGTCACATTGTTATTTACTCTTAATGTTATTCCTAACCTTCAATAACATTTGTAAACTTACGCGGCCCGGTTTGTGACCAGGCCTCCTGGTGGACCAGGACCTGATCAAACAGGCTGTTACTGCTGGTCGCACGTAAGCTGACTTACGAATTACAGCCCGGCTGGTCAGGTACTAACTTTAGGTGCCTGTCCAGTGCCTTCTTGAAGACAGCCAGAGGTCTATTGGTAATCCCCCTTATGTATGCTGGGAGGCAGTTGAACAGTCTTGGGCCCCTGACACTCATTGTGTTGTCTCTTAGTGCACTCGTGGAGTCTCTGCTTTTCATTGGGGGAATGTTGCACCTCCTGCTGAGTCTTTTGCTTTCACAGGGAATGATTTTCGTGTCCAAATTTGGTACTAATCCCTCAAGGATTTTCCAAGTGTATATTATCATATATCTTTCTCTCCTGCGTTCCAGGCGACTTCAACCGTTCCCAGTAATTCAGGTTCTCGATCGTACTTATGCGTGCCGTGAAAGCTCGCTGTATATTCTCCAGTTCTGCAATTTCGCCTGCTTTGAAAGGAGCCGCTAGTGCGCAGCAATATTCCAACCTAGAAAGAACAAGCGACTTGAAGAGAATCTTCATGGTAGTGGCTAGTTTATTGTGTACCTCATATCCATCCTGTGGATGGTAGTGGCTAGTTTATTGTGTACCTCATATCCATCCTGTGGATGGTAGTGGCTAGTTTATTGTGTACCTCATATCCATCCTGTGGATGGTAGTGGCTAGTTTATTGTGCACCTCATATCCATCCTATGGATGGTAGTGGCTAGTTTATTGTGTACCTCATATCCATCCTGTGGATGGTAGTGGCTAGTTTATTGTGTACCTCATATCCATCCTATGGATGGTAGTGGCTAGTTTATTGTGCACCTCATATCCATCCTGTGGATGGTAGTGGCTAGTTTATTGTGTACCTCATATCCATCCTGTGGATGATAGTGGCTAGTTTATTGTGTACCTCATATCCATCCTGTGGATGATAGTGGCTAGTTTATTGTGTACCTCATATCCATCCTGTGGATGGTAGTGGCTAGTTTATTGTGTACCTCATATCCATCCTGTGGATGGTAGTGGCTAGTTTATTGTGTACCTCATATCCATCCTGTGGATGATAGTGGCTAGTTTATTGTGTACCTCATATCCATCATGTGGATGGTAGTGGCTAGTGTATTGTGTACCTCATATCCATCCTGTAGATGGTAGTGGCTAGTTTATTGTGTACCTTATATCCATCCTGTGGATGGTAGTGGCTAGTTTATTGTGTACCTCATATCCATCCTGTGGATGGTAGTGGCTAGTTTATTGTGTACCTCATATCCATCCTGTGGATGATAGTGGCTAGTTTATTGTGTACCTCATATCCATCCTGTGGATGATAGTGGCTAGTTTATTGTGTACCTCATATCCATCATGTGGATGGTAGTGGCTAGTTTACTGTGTACCTTATACCCATCCCGTGGATGGTAGTGGCTAGTTTGTGTACCTCATATCCATCCTGTGGATGGTAGTGGCTAGTGTATTGTGTACCTCATATCCATCCTGTGGATGGTAGTGGCTAGTTTACTGTGTACCTTATATCCATCCTGTGGATGGTAGTGGCTAGTTTACTGTGTACCTCATATCCATCCTGTGGATGGTAGTGGCTAGTTTA
>NC_091385.1:10485375-10530375 GCF_038502225.1 Cherax quadricarinatus
AACTTTCGACACGTTTCACACCTGTTGTCCTGTTCACCTAGCAGCAAAAGGTACCGGGGTGTTAGTCGACTGGTGTGGTGCATCCGGGGGGACAAGATTAAGGACCCCAATGGAAATAAGTTAGACAGTCCTCGATGACGACTGACTTTTTTGGGTTATCCGGGTGGCTAACCCTCGGGGGTTAAAAATCCGAACGAAACCTTACGGGGTTGAACTCGCGGGTCGAAAAACTCCAGACCGACGTGGGTCTGGAGTTTCACAACTCATCGCGGGTTCAAATCCCCGCCCGTACCTGGTTTTTTTCACATTCTTTCAGCTTACCTTATTCTGGCTCTGTGTCGTTTCCAGGTTTTATGTGGCTTAATTTGCTCATATTTCTTCCAAGCTCTATTGCTCTGCCCTCTGTCTCTACAGTCCTGATAGACCCAAGAGCTTGTACCGTGTTTCTGGAAGATTGACACATTATGCAAATTTTGGAATCTTTATTACCTGGAGGTTTTTCCCGGGGGATCAACGTTCGCGGGCCCGGTCCACGACCAGGCCTCCTGATGGATCAGGGCCTGATCAACCAGGCTGTTACGCTGGCCGCACGCAGTCCAACGTACGAGCCACAGCCCGGCTGATCCGGCACGACTTTAGGTACCCGTCCAGCCCTCTTGAAGGCAGCCAGGGGTTTTTGGCAATTCCCTAATGCTTGATGGGAGGGCAGACAGTTTTGGGCCCCGGGCACTTATGGTGTTTTCTCTTAGGTACCAATGGCGCCCCTACTTTTTTTGGCGGCATTTTGCATCGCCTGCCCAGTCTTTTACTTTCGTAGGAGGATTTCTGTGCAGATTTGGAATTCTTTTCCCAAAATTTTCCAAGTGTAGATTATGATATATCTCTCTCTCCCGCGTTCCAACGAGTACAAGTCAAGTGCCAAGCGTTCCCAGTAGTTAAGGTGCTTGACAGAACTTATACGTGCAGTAAGGATCTCTGCACACTCTAGATTTTGCGATTTCACCTGCTTTGAATGGAGATGTTTAAAGCACAGCAGAAACGTTTCGCCACACAGTGGCTTCATCAGTCCATACAAAGAAAAAAGGTGCAGAACAGGAGGCGTTGGAGGACCAGTCCTCAGCCTTGAACAGTCCCAACTCCTCCTGTTTTTTCACCATGTGACATTTTACCGTGTCAACGTTTCGCTCTCCAGGGTTGTGTCAAGCCGTTACGATAAACTGTCACATCCGTTTTACCTAACATTGCACAGGTAATTCTACCATTATTACTAAGATTGTTGAGGAAAATCTTGACAGAACGTATACGAAATATTTTGATTTAGTGGTAACTGGGCAAAACATCGTCGCACTTGTGCTCCAACATTCTTCTAAGACAGTGATAAAATAACCCGTACATAGAAGAGAGGAGCTACGACGACGTTTCGGTCCGACTTGTAAATGGTCCAAATCGGGCCGAAACGTCGCCGTAAGCTCCTCTTTTCTACGTGCGGTTGTGTACTGTTCTTCGGTATTCTGATTTTTTTTTTTATTTAAGACAGTGATGTCAAGGAGTCAGTGGCAAGGTAAGTGATGAACTACGTCAAGATGTCAACAATGGAAATAAATGGTATAAAATACCGACACAATGGAAATATAAACATATATGCAGATTGATGGACTGAACACATCGACTCCAGGTTGAGGACTGATTACCTCATTCTCCTCCTCTCCATACGCCTTACTTTGTATTGACTGATGAAGCCTACTGTGGCGAAACGTTTCCTGAATAAAGATCCCATATGCTGCAAGTGTCTCAATCTTCAACTTGTCGGTTTTCAAACCATTCATCACATATGTAGTATAATGTGATCCTTTACTGACTAGTTCGCACACAGTGGGCTTTTTCAAGTCACAAACAGATCTGTTTGTGACATGACAAAGCCCACTGTGTGGGCGAAACGTTGTTAATAAACGATCACATTATACTGCTTATGTGTTTATTTTTCAATTATGTCAACCTACTGACTTCTTGAAGAAATAATGTCAGAACGATGTACCAGACATCTTAGAATATATGGATACCTCTTTGTGGGCACAAGGAAGATATTTAGTTATTTCAAACCAGAGTAAACCATCAATATGGTGGCACTGGAAAGCTAAATGATCGTTATGGTGACACTGGAAAGCTAAATGATCGTTATGGTGACACTGGAAAGATAAATGATCGTTATGGTGACACTGGAAAGATAAATGATCGTTATGGTGACACTGGAAAGCTAAATGATCGTTATGGTAACACTGGAAAGCTAAATGATTATGGTAACACTGGAAAGATAAATGATCGTTATGGTGACACTGGAAAGCTAAATGATTATGGTAACACTGGAAAGCTAAATGATCGTTATGGTAACACTGGAAAGCTAAATGATCGTTATGGTGACACTGGAAAGATAAATGATCGTTATGGTGACACTGGAAAGCTAAATGATCGTTATGGTAACACTGGAAAGCTAAATGATTATGGTAACACTGGAAAGCTAAATGATCGTTATGGTGACACTGGAATGATAAATGATCGTTATGGTGACACTGGAATGATAAATGATCGTTATGGTGACACTGGAAAGCTAAATGATCATTATGGTGGCACTGGAAAACTAAATGATCATTATGGTAACACTGGAAAGCTAAATGATCGTTATGGTGACACTGGAATGATAAATGATCGTTATGGTGACACTGGAAAGCTAAATGATTATGGTAACACTGGAAAGCTAAATGATCGTTATGGTGGCACTGGAAAACTAAATGATCGTTATGGTGACACTGGAAAGCTAAATGATCATTATGGTAACACTGGAAAGCTAAATGATCGTTCATGGTGACACTGGAAAGCATGGTAATCGTTATGGTGGCACTGGAAAGCCAAATGATCGTTATGGTGACACTGGAAAGCTAAATGATCGTTATGGTGACACTGGAAGCTAAATGATCGTTATGGTGACACTGGAAAGCTAAATGATCGTTATGGTGACACTGGAAAGCTAAATGATCGTTATGATGACACTGGAAAGCTAAATGATCGTTATGGTGACACTGGAAGCTATATGATCGTTATGGTGGCACTGGAAAGCTAAATGATCGTTATGTTGACACTGGAAAGCTAAATGATCGTTATGGTGACACTGGAAAGCTAAATGATCGTTATGGTGACACTGGAAGCTAAATGATCGTTATGGTGGCACTGAAAGCTATATGATCGTTATGGTGGCACTGAAAGCTATATGATCGTTATGGTGACACTGGAAAGCTTATATGATCGTTATGGTGACACTGGAAAGCTAAATGATCATTATGGTGACACTAGAAAGCTAAATGATCGTTATGGTGACACTGGAAAGGCTAAATGATCGTTATGGTGACACTGGAAAGCTAAATGATCGTTATGGTGACACTGGAAAGCTAAATGATCGTTATGGTGACACTGGAAAGCTAAATGATCGTTGGTGACAGTGGTGACACTGGAAAGCTAAAGTCGGATCGTTATGGTGACACTGGAAAGCCAACATCATGCTGGACGCCATTTTGAATTCTCTTTAGCACAAAGTGACTTCGTTGACTCTCTGATATTTCCACAATATACTTTTGCATCTTTCTTAAGTTGCAGTTTGTTACGAATTCTTCTTAGGGTTTAGGCTTTTCTGAGCCATTACTGTTGGATTAAAACTGCAGAACCGATAAATGGCAAAGAACTCCACAACTTGTATATATGTGCAAGAATGGTATATAATACACACGACTATGGTGCTCTTCGCACCTACTCCAAGGTTGAGGACTGATTACCTCATCTTCTGTACATAGTTCTACTGCTTCAGTATGTCCTAGAATTTGTATTGAAAAAGCCACTGATGGCGAAACGTCTACAATAAAGATACCCAGATGTTGCACCTGTGTCTTAATTTCAACTTGTATAGTCAAGCACTTAACTTACTGGGGGTGACTGAGCTCCTTGAACCATACTACTAATAATAATAATAATAATAATGTAAGTGAGGATATATCATAATCTTCACCTGAATATAATAGACGATCTAATTCCTCCACAACTAAATATACAAAGATATTTAGTTGTGGAGGTTTGGGACAACGAATTATATTTATTTGTGGCAAGTGAAAGAAGTCCAAAATTGACATAAAAGAAAACTGGCATCAGGTAGAGTGGCTCCAGAAACTTGGTGCTCTTGGTCAAGGACCGACTAGGTTACTCACCTGATGACATTATTCCACCTCTAAATCGGCAGGATGGGACCGTCTCTACTAGCAGTCAGGAGAAACTGACTCTTTACTGAACACTTAGTGCCAAGATGCAAGTTCCTGATCCAGCATGGGAACCACCTTTGCCAACCAAGAACTGTGTCAAAGTTGTCAGAGGTGACAATAAGGCAGGATGAAGTGCGTCTTATCCTTAAATCCCTGACCAAGAAATATCTGTAGGCCCAGATAAGGTGAGCCCAAGATTGCTGAGTAGATGTCAGACCAGCTGAGCATCATCTCTAATTAGCATTTAACAGCATTCCCTAGCACAGCATAACTGGCCTTTCTGTGAAGAGGCAAATGTAGTCCCAGTTCGCAAAGGAAGAATAGATCAGAAATCAACAACAAGACCAGTGTTACTCCTGTCACCACTGCAAGATTCTTATGGTAGATGGCAGCGTTTTTGATTACCACTTGCATCCCTGTGACCGTCAATATGGCTTTATAAAAGTCACTCTGCTGCTGATCTGCTGTTAAACCTCTCACTGTGTGACACCAGTCACTGGATGAATCCAAGGTCAGCTGTGTAGTAGCAATGGTCATTGCTAGTGCTTTCAACCGAGTAATGGTAGCAATACTTTTTCGGAAAACTGCAAGCACCAGGAGTAGTTGGCTGTGCACTATGCCTTCTTAGTGACTGCCTTCAAGGTACATCTCTAGCGTAGCTCTCAAAGGATAGGGGTCAACAAGAGAGACTAACGGTGCGAGTCTTCCAAAGGGAAGTTTGTTGGGCCATTGTTTTGGAACGTCACTTCAATGACCTTCTTCAGCTCATCCCAGAATCTCATGCATATGCAAACGACTCTACACTAACATGTACTTATCCAAGAGAGGAAATGCCAGCTGCCCCAGGTTACATCAATTATCAGCTTACAGCTATATCAGTCTGAGGGAAAAAGATGGCAGGTTACATTTGCACCCAGACAACACAAATGATGGTCTCTAGGCACCATGATGGTACTGCTGGAGTAATGGTAAGAATGAAAGGGACTGTTAGTACCCAGGGATAATGCTGATATCCTTCTCGTGATATATGGCTCCAAACTGCCTAAGAAAACCACGTTGCAAATCTTGTAAATAAGGAGGTCAGGAAGTTTACAGCAATGATGTGAAGGACCTGGGAGTGATAATGTCAGAGGATCTCACTTTCAAAGATCGCAACAATGTATCAACCACATCTGCCAGTAAAATCATGGATGGATAATGAGAACCTTCAAAACTAAGACCCCAAGTCCATGATGATTCTCTTCAAATTGCTTGTCCTCTCTAGGCTGGAATATTGCTGTACACTAACGGCGCCTTTCAAGGCAGGTGAAATTTCTGACTTGCAGAGTGTAGAGAGAGCCTGACACACTTAAGTACAATAAAATACCTATATTACTGGGAACTGTTGGAAGTTCCTGACTTGTATTCCTGGAACGCAGGCAGGAAAGATAATGATAATATACACCTGGAAAATCCTAGAGGATCAGGCTGATCCACCGCGAGGCCTGGTCACAGCCCGGGGCCGCGGGGCGTTGTTTCCCCAAAAACCTTCTCCAGGTATCTCTAGACATATCTCGAATCTGCCGATAGCAGAGGTTTGCAAGATTCTGTACGAGGCATAAGTACACCCCTTTGAGTATGCTCCAATTTCTTGACTGCCTGCCCCCGTCTCATATGCTTCTTCTTGCCAGAATAGAGAACAGAGCCAAGATTACTCTTTCCCTCGCCTGGACCCAGCCTGAATAGATATCATTTCAGCAGAGCCTTCAACACCGCAGGGATGGGGGTCCCACGTATGTGCTTGGCTCACTCAGAGAAGCGAGAAGACGGAGCAACGCAACTATATTCTGTAGATAAATGAATCTCAGAAAACCCACACTTGATGAATTCAAAACTCTGGGTATTTTTAAGACCCCCAAGAGTTGCACATGTGTCTAATTTATCAACTACATTTCTGACTGTAACCTTCTCCAGAACATCATATCATCGGGAGATCATTTATTCCTAGGACCCCTCGAGTATGGAACATGCTCGTACAGCATAAACACATCAACGAAATAAAAATCAGTTGACTGAATGAAATAACTTACCCACAGATGGTTCCAAGTTCATCCTGTTCCCCTATTTGTATGTCCCATAACAATTATTAGGCCTTAAAATGAGCAGATGTAGGTAACAGTTTGCAAATAAAGTTAGGAACCCTTAATCTAACCCTAAAAAAAACCTGTGTAAGGGAATGAGAGAGAGAGAGAACTTGACAAGTGTGAAGAGACCACGACTCTTCAACACCCTCCCTTCAGGCATAAGGCGAATTACCAACAAACCCCTGGTTGTCTTCAAGAGGAATCTTAACAAATTTCTCAAACCAGCTCCTGATCAGCCGAGCTGTGGTGCATACATTGGACTGCGAGACACGGGCTACCAACAACTTGATCGATCAAGCTAGCAAGCAGGAGGTGTGGTCTGGGACCGGGTCGCGGGGACGGTGACCTCCGGAAGTGACTGCAGGTAACGTGCAGCGTTACCTATATGAGGCGTTACCTACACTACTGAGACAGTCACACACACACACACACACACACACACACACACACACACACACACACACACACACACACACCAAAAGTAATGGTTGTAGTGGGGGTAATGGTTGTGCTAGTGGTTGTGGTGGTAATAAAAGTGATGGCAATGGTTATTCTTGTTGCTGTGGTGGTGAAAATGGTGGTTGTGGTGATAATGATGATTGTTGTTGTTGTGGTGGTGGTAATGATGGTTGTTGCTGCTGTTGTGGTGGTAATAATGGTTGTTGTTGTTGTGGTGGTAATAATGGTTGTTGTTGTGGTGGTGGTAATGGTTGTTGTTGTTGTTGTGGTGGTAATAATGGTTGTTGTTGTTGTTGTGGTGGTAATAATGGTTGTTGTTGTTGTTGTGGTGGTAATAATGGTTGTTGTTGTTGTTGTGGTCGTAATAATGGTTGTTGTTGTGGTGGTAATAATGGTTGTTGTTGTTGTGGTGGTAATAATGGTTGTTGTTGTTGTGGTGGTGGTAATAATGGTTGTTGTTGTTGTGGTGGTAATAATGGTTGTTGTTGTTGTGGTGGTAATAATGGTTGTTGTTGTTGTGGTGGTAATAATGGTTGTTGTTGTTGTGGTGGTGGTAATAATGGTTGTTGTTGTGGTGGTAATAATGGTTGTTGTTGTTGTGGTGGTAATAATGGTTGTTGTTGTTGTGGTGGTAATAATGGTTGTTGTTGTTGTGGTGGTAATAATGGTTGTTGTTGTTGTGGTGGTAATAATGGTTGTTGTTGTGGTGGTAATAATGGTTGTTGTTGTTGTGGTGGTAATAATGGTTGTTGTTGTTGTAGTGGTAATGATGGTTGTTGTGGTGGTATTGATGGTTGTTGTTGTGGTGGTGGTATTGATGGTTGTTATTGTGGTGGTGGTGGTGGTGGTGGTAATGGTTGTTGTGGTGGTAATGTTGTAGTTGTGGTGGTGGTAATGATGGTTGTTGATGTGGTGGTAATGATGGTTGTTGTTGTGGTGGTGGTATTGATGGTTGTTATTGTGGTGGTGGTGGTGGTGGTGGTAATGGTTGTTGTGGTGGTAATGTTGTAGTTGTGGTGGTGGTAATGATGGTTGTTGATGTGGTGGTGGTATTGATGGTTGTTATTGTGGTGGTGGTGGTGGTGGTGGTGGTAATGGTTGTTGTGGTGGTAATGTTGTAGTTGTGGTGGTGGTAATGATTGTTGTGGTAAAGGTAGTGGTGTTAATGGTTGTTGTGGTTTTGGTAATGTTACTGGTGGTGGTGGTTGTGGTGGTTGTGGTGGTGTTGGTGGTTGTGACTGTGGTTGTGGTTATGGTGGTGGTAATGGTGGTAGAGGCTGTGGTGGTTGTGTTCTACCTACCTACCTGGAGGGTATTCCGGGGATCAACACCCCCGCAGCCAGGTCCATGACCAGGCCTCCTGGTGGATCAGGACCTGATCAACTAGGCTGTTACTGCTAGCCGCACGTAGTCCAACGTACAAACCACAGCCCGGCTGATCCGGCACTGACTTTGGCGCTGGTGGTGGTAAATACAAGAGTTGTAATAACATAGACGTGAGTGGTGTGGAGGGTTGTAGCAGGACTGAGGTCTGAGACAACACTCAACTCTACTAGGCGAGAGAGCCAGGAAGGAAAGGACAGCGTGAAGCCAGCTTCCATACCACAAGACGGGCAGCCAGCAGCAACTTCACTCTCCAGAACATCACTTCATCTGAGATCATTTATCCCCAGGATGACTCGAGTATGGAACACATTCGTACAGCATAATGATGTCAACGAGATCAAGTCAGTTGATCAAATGAAAATGCTGGCCCACAGATGGCTCCAACTTCATCCTGTTCCCTACTTGTATGTCTCATAACAATAAAAATGCTTTCAAATGAGCTGATGTAGGTAATAGCTCTTAGCTTGCCAATAAAGTTAGGAATCCTTAACCTAACCTTGTCAAACCCTGTGTAAAAAAAAAACGAGTGGGGAGAGGGAGGGGAAGAGAGAGAGAGAGAGAGAGAGAGAGAGAGAGAGAGAGAGAGAGAGAGAGAGAGAGAGAGAGAGAGAGAGAGACTGCTTCTGTAACCCACTAAACTTGACCCAGTCACCCGACCCACTTCTCACTCCCAGTCCTTCCCCTCCCCCCTTGCTACCTTCCGTCTACCATCACACACACACACACACACACACACACACACACACACACACACACACACACACACACACACACACACACAAGGTAGAGAGTAACAGTAAGGGATGAGACATCAGAATGGGAGAGTAACAAGTGGGGTTGCGCAAGGATGAGCATATTAGGACCACTACTGTTTAAAATACACCTGGATGATCCAGTACTAAGAACAGTCATAAACTTCAGGAAACCCTGAACACAATACAGAGATGATCAAACAAGTGGCTTCCCGAATTCAATCCGAACAAATGCAAGGTCATACATATTAGAGGCGAGGGCAGACCTGACACTGTACAGCAGAGGTAGAGAGGAGGTGCAAATATCATAGCAACAATGACCCTGGGATACAAGAAGTATATATAACACTAAGACTATCGCCAGAAATACATATAGTGTAGCGTCACTGACAGAATAACAAAGTTCAGCACAGTATTTACCAACTTAATAATCTTTCAGAATCAAATAAACGACACATGTGAGGTTAATCACTGATTACTAGACAACAGTAAACATCCCGTATACCATAAAGCACCTGAAGAAGTCTGAAAACTTCCAAAGATTTGCAATTAGACTATTACTAGAATTGAGAGGAATGCACTAGGAGGAGAGACTTAAGAAACGCTTGAGTTTCCCTGTCTCCTAATATCACGTTTATTTTTCCCTTGTAATCTACCCTGTCCAAAATTAGACAAGGTAGATTATAGAGAAAAAAATAACATATTAGAAGACAGGGGAACTGACGTGCCCCTGAAGAAATTAATTCTGAGAATTTTGGAGGAGAACAAGACAAGGGGAAGACAGTTTTTTTTTACACAAATCAATAAAGGATCACATTATACTGCATTTGTGTTTATATTTCCATTGTGTCGGTATTTTATACCATTTATTTCCACAAATAAATTTTCTAGGTTAAAACGCTGTTATCGCACCTGGGTTCATTTCAGAGTCCAGTCCAGTCTAAGGTATACAACCACACCCTCCCCCAGGATGCCACCCACAACAGTAGACTAACACCCAGGTACCTACTTACTGCTAGGTGAACAGGGACATCAGGTGTAAGGAAATATGCCCAACGTTTTCACCCGTACCGGCATCGAACCCCGGATACTAAGTGTGTGACCAGAGTGTGCTACCAACCAAGCCACGGGATACCACATATACAACACATAAAATCTTAAGGGAAATGGATAACAATGGTTGAATCAAGAGGACCAGGATCATCAAGACAGTGTGACTGTAACAATAGTCTGAGGTGCATGAGGCAGTGCTGGTGACAAACAGTACACAGCTTCAGGCGTAGATACGATAGGGCCCGAGACCAGAAATCAGTGATGCCGATCAAAGTGGACTAGGTCCTCTACAAGGCAGGACCAGCAGCTAAGTACCAACTCTCACAAACATGCTGTCATGAAGTGCTGAGTGTAAGCTGCAGTATAAGCCAGGTCATGCAGTGCTGAGTGTAAGCTGCAGTATAAGCCAGGTCATGAAGTGCTGAGTGTAAGCTGCAGTATAAGCCAGGTCATGTAGTGCTGAGTGTAAGCTGCAGTATAAGCCAGGTCATGCAGTGCTGAGTGTAAGCTGCAGTATAAGCCAGGTCATGTAGTGCTGAGTGTAACCTGCAGTATAAGCCAGGTCATGCAGTGCTGAGTGTAAGCTGCAGTATAAGCCAGGTCATGTAGTGCTGAGTGTAACCTGCAGTATAAGCCAGGTCATGAAGTGCTGAGTGTAACCTGCTGTATAAGCCAGGTCATGCAGTGCTGAGTGTAACCTGCTGTATAAGCCAGGTCATGCAGTGCTGAGTGTAACCTGCTGTATAAGCCAGGTCATGCAGTGCTGAGTGTAACCTGCTGTATAAGCCAGGTCATGCAGTGCTGAGTGTAACCTGCTGTATAAGCCAGGTCATGCAGTGCTGAGTGTAAGCTGCAGTATAAGCCAGGTCATGCAGTGCTGAGTGTAAGCTGCAGTATAAGCCAGGTCATGCAGTGCTGAGTGTAACCTGCTGTATAAGCCAGGTCATGCAGTGCTGAGTGTAACCTGCTGTATAAGCCAGGTCATGCAGTGCTGAGTGTAACCTGCTGTATAAGCCAGGTCATGCAGTGCTGAGTGTAACCTGCTGTATAAGCCAGGTCATGCAGTGCTGAGTGTAACCTGCTGTATAAGCCAGGTCATGCAGTGCTGAGTGTAACCTGCTGTATAAGCCAGGTCATGCAGTGCTGAGTGTAACCTGCTGTATAAGCCAGGTCATGCAGTGCTGAGTGTAAGCTGCAGTATAAGCCAGGTCATGTAGTGCTGAGTGTAAGCTGCAGTATAAGCCAGGACATGTAGTGCTGAGTGTAAGCTGCAGTATAAGCCAGGTCATGCAGTGCTGAGTGTAAGCTGCTGTATAAGCCAGGTCATGCAGTGCTGAGTGTAAGCTGCTGTATAAGCCAGGTCATGCAGTGCTGAGTGTAAGCTGCAGTATAAGCCAGGTCATGCAGTGCTGAGTGTAAGCTGCAGTATAAGCCAGGTCATGCAGTGCTGAGTGTAAGCTGCAGTATAAGCCAGGTCATGCAGTGCTGAGTGTAAGCTGCAGTATAAGCCAGGTCATGCAGTGCTGAGTGTAACCTGCAGTATAAGCCAGGTCATGCAGTGCTGAGTGTAAGCTGCAGTATAAGCCAGGTCATGCAGTGCTGAGTGTAAGCTGCAGTATAAGCCAGGTCATGCAGTGCTGAGTGTAAGCTGCAGTATAAGCCAGGTCATGCAGTGCTGAGTGTAAGCTGCAGTATAAGCCAGGTCATGCAGTGCTGAGTGTAAGCTGCAGTATAAGCCAGGTCATGCAGTGCTGAGTGTAAGCTGCAGTATAAGCCAGGTCATGCAGTGCTGAGTGTAAGCTGCAGTATAAGCCAGGTCATGCAGTGCTGAGTGTAAGCTGCAGTATAAGCCAGGTCATGCAGTGCTGAGTGTAAGCTGCAGTATAAGCCAGGTCATGCAGTGCTGAGTGTAAGCTGCAGTATAAGCCAGGTCATGCAGTGCTGAGTGTAAGCTGCAGTATAAGCCAGGTCATGCAGTGCTGAGTGTAAGCTGCAGTATAAGCCAGGTCATGCAGTGCTGAGTGTAAGCTGCAGTATAAGCCAGGTCATGCAGTGCTGAGTGTAGGCTGCAGTATAAGCCAGGTCATGAAGTGCTGAGTGTAAGCTGCAGTATAAGCCAGGTCATGTAGTGCTGAGTGTAAGCTGCAGTATAAGCCAGGTCATGTAGTGCTGAGGGTAAGCTGCAGTATAAGCCAGGTCATGAAGTGCTGAGTGTAAGCTGCAGTATAAGCCAGGTCATGTAGTGCTGAGTGTAAGCTGCAGTATAAGCCAGGTCATGAAGTGCTGAGTGTCAGCTGCAGGATAAGCCAGGTCATGTAGTGCTGAGTGTAAGCTGCAGTATAAGCCAGGTCATGAAGTGCTGAGTGTAAGCTGCAGTATAAGCCAGGTCATGTAGTGCTGAGTGTAAGCTGCAGTATAAGCCAGGTCATGAAGTGCTGAGTGTAAGCTGCAGTATAAGCCAGGTCATGTAGTGCTGAGTGTAAGCTGCAGTATAAGCCAGGTCATGTAGTGCTGAGTGTAAGCTGCAGTATAAGCCAGGTCATGAAGTGCTGAGTGTAAGCTGCAGTATAAGCCAGGTCATGTAGTGCTGAGTGTAAGCTGCAGTATAAGCCAGGTCATGAAGTGCTGAGTGTAAGCTGCAGTATAAGCCAGGTCATGTAGTGCTGAGTGTAAGCTGCAGTATAAGCCAGGTCATGAAGTGCTGAGTGTAAGCTGCAGTATAAGCCAGGTCATGTAGTGCTGAGTGTAAGCTGCAGTATAAGCCAGGTCATGTAGTGCTGAGTGTAAGCTGCAGTATAAGCCAGGTCATGTAGTGCTGAGTGTAAGCTGCAGTATAAGCCAGGTCATGCAGTGCTGAGTGTAAGCTGCAGTATAAGCCAGGTCATGAAGTGCTGAGTGTAAGCTGCAGTATAAGCCAGGTCATGTAGTGCTGATTGTAAGCTGCAGTATAAGCCAGGTCATGAAGTGCTGAGTGTAAGCTGCAGTATAAGCCAGGTCATGTAGTGCTGATTGTAAGCTGCAGTATAAGCCAGGTCATGAAGTGCTGAGTGTAAGCTGCAGTATAAGCCAGGTCATGTAGTGCTGAGTGTAAGCTGCAGTATAAGCCAGGTCATGAAGTGCTGAGTGTAAGCTGCAGTATAAGCCAGGTCATGTAGTGCTGAGTGTAAGCTGCAGTATAAGCCAGGTCATGAAGTGCTGAGTGTAACCTGCAGTATAAGCCAGGTCATGTAGTGCTGAGTTTAACCTGAAGTACGTCAGGTCATGTAGTACTGAAAGTAACCTGCAGTATAAGCCAGGTCATGTAGTGCTGAGTTTAACCTGAAGTATGTCAGGTCATGTAGTACTGAAAGTAACCTGAAGTATAAGCCAGGTCATGTAGTGCTGAGTGTAACTTGCAGTATAAGCCAGGTCATGCAGTGCTAGAGGTCATTACAGGGGTCAACGCCTCCGCGGCCCGGTCCTGGACCAGGCCTCGCTGTGCATCAGGACCTGAACAACCAGGTTGTTACAGCTGGCCGCACGTAATCCAACGTACAAACCACAGTCCGGCTGTTCGGGCACTGACTTAAGGTATCTATGTAGTTCTCTCTTGAAGACAGCCAGAAGTCTACTGGCAATGCCTCCTATATGAGGTAGGAGGCTGTGTGACAGTCTTGGGCCTCCAGACACGTAATGTATTTTCTCTTAATATACTCATAGCATACCTGCTTTCCACTGGAGGTATGTTGCCCCGTCTACCTAGACTTTTGTCTTATTTGCAGTGTCCTCAATGGACGACACTGTCATATTAAAATGGTCAGCGAAGGAGGACACTATGCTATGGTTCACATCTCTGTCTTTATTAGACACGAGACTGAGGGACAGGATAGGAACGAGTACTATACCTTGTGGTGTTACAGCTTTTCACTATAGCGCCTATGACTTTACTCTTATTACTAATACTCTATATGTTCTATTAGACCAACCTACCCACTTTTCCCGTTATTGCTTTCACGCATTTTGTCTGCTATTACAACATGAACGCACTTGTCGAAGTCTTTCGCAAAGTCTGTGTATATCTCTACAATGTTTTTCCTCCAGAGGATCCAAGATCATGTCACAGTGGTGCAGTAGTTGTGAGAGGCAGGAGCAACCTGTTCTGAACCCATGTTGCCCTGGGTTGTGTAATTGTTGGGTATCCAAGTGGTGGCGACCTTGATTCTTAGAACCCTTTCAAAGAATTTTAGTGACAACACCAACACTCAGGAACACACTGATCTAAGACACTCAGGAACACTGAACTAAGACACTCAGGAACACTGAACTAAGACACTCAGGAACACACTGATCTAAGACACTCAGGAACACACTGATCTAAGACACTCAGGAACACACTGATCTAAGACACTCAGGAACACACTGATCTAACACACTCAGGAACACACTGATCTAAGACACTCAGGAACACACTGAACTAAGACACTCAGGAACACACTGATCTAAGACACTCTGGAACACACTGATCTAAGACACTCAGGAACACACTGATCTAAGACACTCAGGAACACACTGATCTAAGACACTCAGGAACACACTGGTCTAAGACAACCAGAAACACACTGATCAAAGACAAAACCAGAAACACACTGATCTAAGACAACCAGAAACACACTGATCTAAGACAACGAGAAACACACTGACCTAAGACAACCAGAAACACACTGATCTAAGACAACCAGAAACACACTGATCTAAGACAACCAGAAACACACTGACCTAAGACAACCAGAAACACACTGATCTAAGACAACCAGAAACACACTGACCTAAGACAACCAGAAACACACTGATCTAAGACAACCAGAAACACACTGATCTAAGACAACCAGAAACACACTGATCTAAGACAACCAGAAACACACTGATCTAAGACAACCAGAAACACACTGATCTAAGACAACCAGAAACACACTGACCTAAGACAACCAGAAACACACTGATCTAAGACAACCAGCAACACACTGACCTAAGACAACCAGAAACACACTGATCTAAGACAACCAGAAACACACTGACCTAAGACAACCAGAAACACACTGATCTAAGACAACGAGCAAAACACTGAACTAAGACAACCAGAAACACACTGATCTAAGACAACCAGAAACACACTGAACTAAGACAACCAGCAACACACTGACCTAAGACAACCAGAAACACACTGATCTAAGACAACCAGCAACACACTGACCTAAGACAACCAGCAACACACTGACCTAAGACAACCAGAAACACACTGATCTACGACAACCAGCAACACACTGACCTAAGACAACCAGCAACACACTGACCTACGACACCCAGAAACACACTGATCTAAGACAACCAGCAACACACTGACCTAAGACAACCAGCAACACACTGACCTAAGACAACCAGCAACACACTGACCTAAGACAACCAGAAACACACTGATCTAAGACAACCAGCAACACACTGACCTAAGACAACCAGCAACACACTGACCTAAGACAACCAGAAACACACTGATCTAAGACAACCAGCAACACACTGACCTAAGACAACCAGCAACACACTGACCTAAGACAACCAGAAACACACTGATCTAAGACAACCAGCAACACACTGACCTAAGACAACCAGAAACACACTGATCTAAGACAACCAGCAACACACTGACCTAAGACAACCAGCAACACACTGACCTAAGACAACCAGCAACACACTGACCTAAGACAACCAGAAACACACTGATCTAAGACAACCAGCAACACACTGACCTAAGACAACCAGCAACACACTGACCTAAGACAACCAGAAACACACTGATCTAAGACAACCAGCAACACACTGACCTAAGACAACCAGCAACACACTGACCTAAGACAACCAGAAACACACTGATCTAAGACAACCAGCAACACACTGACCTAAGACAACCAGCAACACACTGACCTAAGACAACCAGAAACACACTGATCTAAGACAACCAGCAACACACTGACCTAAGACAACCAGCAACACACTGACCTAAGACAACCAGAAACACACTGATCTAAGACAACCAGCAACACACTGACCTAAGACAACCAGAAACACACTGATCTAAGACAACCAGCAACACACTGACCTAAGACAACCAGAAACACACTGATCTAAGACAACCAGCAACACACTGACCTAAGACAACCAGGGGACCCGAGACAATCCTTCATTATATATGACGTCACAAGTGTTGTCTCAGCTTATAAGCTTGCACGTCTGACCTTGTACGTATGACGTCAGTGCTGCCTCAGGGTGCAAGTCTGCACCTATAACGTCAGAGATAACAACGTATCTTAGGGAAGGTGAACCCAGCTATCAAATTTCCTAGGAAGAGCCCTAGAATGAAGCACTTCAATATTCCTACTGTTACATACTAGGCAGGTTGTACACCAATATTCAGATAAGATGGTAAATAGCATTGAAGATTCTTCAAGACTATGGTAGTCTTCGCCAACTCCAAGACTGAGGGACTGATTACCTCATCTTCTGTATATAGTTCTACAGTCTTCATAAAGCCACTAGTTGGCGAAACGTCTACAAATAAAAATACCCAGATGTTGCACGTATGTCTAATTCATCCAAGACTATCAGCATTACTGAAGTAGGATAGTTGATACCAACTATTTTTATTAGCCTGTTAGGGTTTGAGAATGACCTGCTGAGTATGGGCCAGTAGGCCTGCTGCAGTGTTCTGATGTACTAAACTTCTCTCACATAGGTGTGAAACTGACACCTGGTTGTCTTTCACTCTGGTATTATTGCTGATCATATCTGTCTCATGATCTTTTAACATGACAAGTAAATTTCACAAACTTCTATTTACAGGTAAACTGTTACTGACGTCTAAGTACCAGACTTACAGGTAAACCTGTTATTTACGTCTACTTAACAGACTTACAGATAAACCTGTTAATTACGTCTACTTAACAGACTTACAGATAAACCTGTTAATTACGTCTACTTAACAGACTTACACATAAACCTGTCTGTGACTGACGTCTAAGTAATAGACTTAGAGGTAAACTGTTATTTACGTCTAAAAACCAGAGTTACAGGTAAACCTGTCTTTTACTGACGTCTACGTAACAGACAATAACGAGACGCGTTGATTACATCTGGCAACGAGGGGACTACGGCGTTATCTTAGAGGGTAAGTTTGAACAAGTTGAAGGATGGGATTTGATGGGGTAGCAGGGAGGCTAGGAAGTTACCTGTAAGTTGCCTAAGACAATATCGAGGGTCACTGCCTCAGTGGCCCGGTCCCAGACTACACCTCAGGGTTAACTGACTGATCAACCAAATTGTTGCTATTAACTTGACTCACGAAATCGTAATGACACGATTGCAAACAAACCATACCACGGGTGGGGATAGAACCCGCGGTCAGAGTGTCTCAAAACTCCAGACCGTCGCGTTAGCCACTGGGTCAGCTAGCCACAATAAGATTCATCAAACTAGGTATATTTCTACACCATAGGAAGGTTAGTATAGGCCACCACTGTGTAGAAATATACCTAACTGGACGAATCTTATTGTGGCTAGCTGACCCAGTGGCTAACGCGACGGTCTGGAGTTCTGAGACTCTCTGACCGCGGGTTCTATCACCACCCGCGGTATGGTTTGTTGGTATTAAGTCTGTCCTCTTAACCACTTACATCATGGCAATGTTGTAAATAATATTCAAATGGGTGACCGTTAATGGAGCCTTGAACAGTTGAATTATGACTGATTTGATTCGAAAACGTAATTACATAACTGCAGCAGATTGGGATCGAACCCATGGTTGGGGAACCTTAAAAACTCACAGGCCAGTGGCCAGTGCGTTAACCACTACACCAGCTGGCTCTAATAGGATTAATTTAATATATGTTTGTGTGTATATATATATATATATATATATATATATATATATATATATATATATATATATATACACACACACACACACACACACACACAAACACACAAACACACACACACACACACACACACACACACACAAGGTGCAGGGAGGCAAAAACCAAGTGTGCTAGGGAATGGAAGAAATATAGAAGGCAAAGGACCCAGGAGAATAAGGAGAACAGTCGTAGAGCCAGAAACGAATATGCACAGATAAGAAGGGAGGCCCAAAGACAATATGAAAATGACATAGCAGCGAAAGCCAAATCTGACCCGAAACTGTTGTACAGCCACATCAGGAGGAAAACAACAGTCAAGGACCAGGTAATCAGGCTAAGGAAGGAAGGAGAGACAACAAGAAATGACCGTGAAGTATGTGAAGAACTCAACAAGAGATTCAAAGAAGTGTTCACAGAGGAGACAGAAGGGACTCCAGAAAGACGGAGAGGTGGGGCACACCACCAAGTGCTGGACACAGTGCACACAACCGAGGAAGAAGTGAAGAGGCTTCTGAGTGAGCTAGATACCTCAAAGGCAATGGGGCCAGATAACATCTCCCCATGGGTATTGAGAGAGGGAGCAGAGGCGCTATGTGTACCCCTAACAACAATATTCAATACATCTATCGAAACAGGGAGATTGCCTGAGGCATGGAAGACAGCAAATGTAGTCCCAATCTTTAAAAAAGGAGACAGACATGAAGCATTAAACTACAGACCAGTGTCACTGACATGTATAGTATGCAAAATCATGGAGAAGATTATCAGGAGAAGAGTGGTGGAACACCTAGAAAGGAATGATCTCATCAACAGCAGCCAACATGGTTTCAGGGATGGGAAATCCTGTGTCACAAACCTACTGGAGTTCTATGACATGGTGACAGCAGTAAGACAAGAGAGAGAGGGGTGGGTGGATTGCATTTTCTTGGACTGCAAGAAGGCGTTTGACACAGTTCCACACAAGAGATTGGTGCAAAAACTGGAGGACCAAGCAGGGATAACAGGGAAGGCACTACAATGGATCAGGGAATACTTGTCAGGAAGACAGCAGCGAGTCATGGTACGTGGCGAGGTGTCAGAGTGGGCACCTGTGACCAGCGGGGTCCCGCAGGGGTCAGTCCTAGGACCAGTGCTGTTTCTGGTATTTGTGAACGACATGACGGAAGGAATAGACTCTGAGGTGTCCCTGTTTGCAGATGACGTGAAGTTGATGAGAAGAATACACTCGATCGAAGACCAGGCAGAACTACAAAGGGATCTGGACAGGCTGCAGACCTGGTCCAGCAATTGGCTCCTGGAGTTCAATCCCACCAAGTGCAAAGTCATGAAGATTGGGGAAGGGCAAAGAAGGCCGCAGACGGAGTACAGTCTAGGGGGTCAGAGACTACAAACCTCACTCAAGGAAAAAGATCTTGGGGTGAGTATAACACCAGGCACATCTCCTGAAGCGCACATCAACCAAATAACTGCTACAGCATATGGGCGCCTAGCAAACCTCAGAACAGCATTCCGACATCTTAATAAGGAATCATTCAGGACCCTGTACACCGTGTATGTTAGGCCCATATTGGAGTATGCGGCACCAGTTTGGAACCCACACCTAGCCAAGCACGTGAAGAAACTAGAGAAAGTGCAAAGGTTTGCAACAAGACTAGTCCCAGAGCTAAGAGGTATGTCCTACGAGGAGAGGTTAAGGGAAATCAACCTGACGACACTGGAGGACAGGAGAGATAGGGGGGACATGATAACGACATACAAAATACTGAGAGGAATTGACAAGGTGGACAAAGACAGGATGTTCCAGAGATTGGACACAGTAACAAGGGGACACAGTTGGAAGCTGAAGACACAGATGAATCACAGGGATGTTAGGAAGTATTTCTTCAGCCACAGAGTAGTCAGTAAGTGGAATAGTTTGGGAAGCGATGTAGTGGAGGCAGGATCCATACATAGCTTTAAGCAGAGGTATGATAAAGCTCACGGCTCAGGGAGAGTGACCTAGTAGCGATCAGTGAAGAGGCGGGGCCAGGAGCTCGGACTCGACCCCCGCAACCTCAACTAGGTGAGTACAACTAGGTGAGTACACACATACACCATAGTAAGGTTAGCATGGGCCACCACTGTGTCCACAAGTGCAGGTTTTACAGGCTTGGTGTGGGATTCGTCTGTAAAAACCTGAATTTGTGGTCACAGTGGTGGCCCATGCTAACCTCTATATGTGTATAGAAATATACCTAGTTGAATGAAGCTTGTTAGAGCCAGCTGGTCCAGTGGTTAACGCACTGGCCTATCAGTTTTAGGACGCACTTGCCATGGGCTCAAACCCCAACCTGCGCACAGTGTCTGCAAGTTCTGTTTGTGTAAAACTGTTTTTATCCCTGTTTATCTCATATTTACATTTTTTCCTGTTAGGTTATTTACAGATGCTCGGAGGAGTTTTGGTGTTCGCCGCCCGCAAGCCAACGTGTGCACCACAGCCCGGCTGATCAGGAACTAATTAAAAGAACCTGTAAGTACCCTGTTGAAGACAGCCAGGAGTGTGTTGGCAATTACTTCATGCATGAAGGGCGCTGAAGAATCTTAACTCCCTTATACATATCGAGTTTCTGTTAATATACTCCTTGCACCGTTATTTATCGGGGGTGTTAAGCGCCCTCTGCCAAGCCTCTTGCGTTTATATGGAGTAATTACATAGTGTAGATTTAGGAGCAATCCTGGTAGAACTTTCCAGGTGTAAATTATCAAGTGTTTTACTAGTTTATTCTCCGACACTCCAAGAAGTGTTGCTAGTAATTCAAGTGCTTGGTTGAAAGTGTACATTCTCCACTTATGAAATAATAACTTCACTGACTTGGAAGAGTAGTAGTGAACTTTACACTTGGATATTATCACTGACGTGGCGTGATAACTGATAAACTGATGCAACATTATCACTGACGTGGCGTGATAACTGATAAACTGGTGCAACATTATCACTGACGTGGCGTGATAACTGATAAACTGGTGCAACATTATCACTGACGTGGCGTGATAACTGATAAACTGGTGCAACATTATCACTGACGTGGCGTGATAATTGATAAACTGATGCAACATTATCACTGACGTGGCGTGATAACTGATAAACTGGTGCAACATTATCACTGACGTGGCGTGATAACTGATAAACTGGTGCAACATTATCACTGACGTGGCGTGATAACTGATAAACTGATGCAACATTATCACTGACGTGGCGTGATAACTGATAAACTGGTGCAACATTATCACTGACGTGGCGTGATAACTGATAAACTGGTGCAACATTATCACTGACGTGGCGTGATAACTGATAAACTGATGCAACATTATCACTGACGTGGCGTGATAACTGATAAACTGGTGCAACATTATCACTGACGTGGCGTGATAACTGATAAACTGGTGCAACATTATCACTGACGTGGCGTGATAACTGATAAACTGATGCAACATTTGGTTATCTTTGTTCCGGAAATATTTCGCTACGCAATGGCTGCTTCACTCCATCAATCTTGATAAAAGTGTTGTATTCTTATCAACACTGATGGACTGAACACATCGACTCCAAGTTGAGGGACTGATTACCTCAACCTCCTCTTCATCTTTCAGCTTTCTCTGCACTGGACTGAAGAAGCCACTACGTAGCAAAAACTTTCCATAATAAAGATACCCAGATGTAGCACAAGTGTTTCATTTATCAACTTGTGGATTTAAGAACATAAGAAAGAAGGAACACTGCAACAGGCCGACTGACCCATGCGGAGCAGGTCCTTGGCCCCCCCCCCGGATTAGCCCAATGACCCACCCAGGCTGGTCACCACCACTCAAGGAAGGAGCAGGGCACCAGACCCAGCAGCACAAGCTAGTCAGGTCCAACTCACACCCACCCACACCCACTCATGTATTTATCTAACCTATTTTTAAAACTACACAACGTTTTAGCCTGAATAACTGTACTCGGGAGTTTGTTCCACTCATCCACAACTCTATTACCAAACCAGTACTTTCCTATATCCTTCCTGAATCTGAATTTTTCCAACTTGAAACCATTGCTGCGAGTCCTGTCTTGGCTGGAAATTTTCAGCACGCTATTTACATCCCCTTTATTTATTCCTGTTTTCCATTTATACACCTCGATCATATCCCCCCTAATTCTACGCCTTTCGAGAGAGTGCAGATTCAGGGCCTCAGTCTATCCTCATAGGGAAGATTTCTGATACATGGGATCAACTTTGTCATCCTCCTCTGTACATTTTCCAGAGCATTTATATCCATTCTGTAATACAGTGACCAGAACTGAGTAGCATAGTCTAAATGAGGCCTAACCCAGGCTATATAGAGTTGAAGAACAACCTGAGGACTTCTATTATTTATACTTCTAGATATGAAGCCAAAGATTCTGTTAGCTTTATTGCGAACACTAATGCACTGTTGTCTTGGTTTTAGATTACTGCTAACCAGAACTCCTAAATCCTTTTCGCAATCAGTAGTATTAATATCTACATTATTTAGTTTATATGTGGCATGGTTATTTTCTGTCCAACATTTAGAACTTTGCATTTGTCAATATTAAACTGCATCTGCCACTTCTCCGACCATTGCATCAGTCTATTCAAATCATCCTGGAGTGCTCTAGTGTCCTCATTAGAATGAATTGGACGGCCTATTTTGGTGTCATCAGCAAATTTGCTTAAACTAAACTATTTATTCACACTGCCGAAGTTCAAGATCAAGTGAGAAATAAATCAGACCGCATCTTCCTAGACTATATGAAAACATTCGACACAATACAACACAGTAAGGTGCTATACAAGGAAGATATGTGCAACAGTTAGGTACCTTTATTCCTAAACGTTTCGCCTGCACAGTAGACTTTAAGAGTGAGCAGAAGTAGTAGAGATGTGAAGACGATGTCATCAGTCCATCACCCTTGAAGACATAGTGACTGACCACTTCAAAACTACTCTTCAGGGGTGATGGACTGATGACATCGTCTTCACAACTCTACTGGAGAAGTCTACTGTGTAAGCGAAACATTTCGAAATAACGATAACTAACTGTCGCACATGTGTCTTACTTATCAACCTGTCGGTATTACATACAATTTTAACATTCAAAGTATTACACAAACTGGAAGAGCAGATAGAAGTACCAGGGAAAGTGTTTAAGTAAATACAGGAATACTGAGTTAATACAAGGCAGTGTATAAGTGAGAAAGATGCTAAAGCGGGCACTAGCGACGAGTGGGGTCCCACAAGGATCTGTGCTTACTAGCCTGGTTGATCAGACCCTGATCCACTCCGAGGCATGGTGACGGACCGGGCCACGGGGGTGTTGACCCCCGAAACAATCCCCAGATAGACTCCAGGTACACCTGTAGTTCATGATATACGTAAATATCTTGCCAGGGCAAGTTGATAATGTGAAATTAAATGTGGAGGATAATAAGTGGAGAGAAGTGGAAGAGACTCCGAGAGAAAGGTGAAATGCTGATATTTGTTAATACCTGGAGTTTACCTGGAGAGAGTTCCGGGGGTCAACGCCCCCGCGGCCCGGTCTGTGACCAGGCCTCCTGGTGAATCAGAGCCTGATCAACCAGGCTGTTACTGCTGGCTGCACGCAAACCAACGTACGAGCCACAGCCTGGCTGGTCAGGAACCGACTTCAGGTGCTTGTCCAGTGCCAGCTTGAAGACTGCCAGGGGTCTGTTGGTAATCCCCCTTATGTATGCTGGGAGGCAGTTGAACAGTCTCGGGCCCCTGACACTTATTGTATGGTCTCTTAACGTGCTAGTGACACCCCTGCTTTTCATTGGGGGGATGTTGCATCGTCTGCCAAGTCTTTTGCTTTCGTAGTGAGTGATTTTCGTGTGCAAGTTCGGTACTAGTCCCTCTAGGATTTTCCAGGTGTATATAATCATGTATCTCTCCCGCCTGGGTTCCAGGGAATACAGGTTCAGGAACCTCAAGCGCTCCCAGTAATTGAGGTGTTTTATCTCCGTTATGCGCGCCGTGAAGGTTCTCTGTACATTTTCTAGGTCAGCAATTTCACCTGCCTTGAAAGGTGCTGTTAGTGTGCAGCAATATTCCAGCCTAGATAGAACAAGTGACCTGAAGAGTGTCATCATGGGCTTGGCATCCCTAGTTTTGAAGGTTCTCATTATCCATCCTGTCATTTTTCTAGCAGATGCGATTGATACAATGTTATGGTCCTTGAAGGTGAGATCCTCCGACATGATCACTCCCAGGTCTTTGACGTTGGTGTTTCGCTCTATTTTGTGGCCAGAATTTGTTTTGTACTCTGATGAAGATTTAATTTCCTCGTGTTTACCATATCTGAGTAATTGAAATTTCTCATCGTTGAACTTCATATTGTTTTCTGCAGCCCACTGAAAGATTTGGTTGATGTCCGCCTGGAGCCTTGCAGTGTCTGCAATGGAAGACACTGTCATGCAGATTCGGGTGTCGTCTGCAAAGGAAGACACGGTGCTGTGGCTGACATCCTTGTCTATGTCAGATATGAGGATGAGGAACAAGATGGGAGCGAGTACTGTGCCTTGTGGAACAGAGCTTTTCACCGTAGCTGCCTCGGACTTTACTCTGTTGACTACTACTCTCTGTGTTCTGTTAGGAAATTATAGATCCATCGACCGACTTTTCCTGTTATTCCTTTAGCACGCATTTTGTGCGCTATTACACCATGGTCACACTTGTCGAAGGCTTTTGCAAAGTCTGTATATATTACATCTGCATTCTTTTTTGTCTTATAGTGCATCTAGGACCTTGTCGTAGTGATCCAATAGTTGAGACAGACAGGAGCGACCTGTTCTAAACCCATGTTGCTCTGGGTTGTGTAATTGATGGGTTTCTAGATGGGTGGTGATCTTGCTTCTTTGGACCCTTTCAAAGATTTTTATGATATGAGATGTTAGTGCTATCGGTCTGTAGTTCTTCGCTATTGCTTTACTGCCCCCTTTGTGGAGTGGGGCTATGTCTGTTGTTTTTAGTAACTGTGGGACGACCCCCGTGTCCATGCTCCCTCTCCATAGGATGGTAAAAGCTCGTGATAGGGGCTTCTTGCATTTCTTGATGAACACGGAGTTCCATGAGTCTGGCCCTGGGGCAGAGTGCATGGGCATGTCATTTATCGCCTGTTCGAAGTCATTTGGCGTCAGGATAACATCAGATAGGCTTGTGTTAACCAAATTCTGTGGCTCTCTCATAAAAAATTCATTTTGATCTTCGACTCTCAGACTGGTTAGTGGCTTGCTAAAAACTGAGTCATATTGGGACTTAAGTAGCTCATTCATTTCCTTGCTGTCATCTGTGTAGGACCCATCTTGTTTAAGTAGGGGCCCAATACTGGACGTTGTTCTCGACTTTGATTTGGCATAGGAGAAGAAATACTTTGGATTTCTTTCGATTTCATTTATGGCTTTTAGTTCTTCCCGCGATTCCTGACTCCTATAAGATTCCTTTAGCTTAAGTTCGATGCTTGCTATTTCTCTGACCAGTGTCTCCCTACGCATTTCAGATATATTGACCTCTTTTAGCTGTTCTGTTATTCTTTTCCGTCGCCTGTAAAGGGAGCGCCTGTCTCTTTCTATTTTACATCTACTCCTTTTTCTTAGAGGAATAAGTCTTGTGCATATATCGAGTGCCACCGAGTTAATCTTTTCTAGGCATAAGTTGGGGTCTGTGTTGCTTAGTATATCTTCCCAGCTTATATCGGTTAGGACTTGGTTTACTTGGTCCCACTTTGTTTTTGTTATTGAAGTCGAGTTTGGTGAATGCTCCCTCGTGACTAATCTCATTATGTCGGTCTGGGGCTCCGCGCATACATGTCTGAACCTCAATTATGTTGTGATCTGAGTATATTGTTTTTGATATGGTGACATTTCGTATCAGATCATCATTGTTAGTGAAGATGAGGTCTAGTGTATTCTCCAGTCTAGTAGGCTCTATTATTTGCTGGTTTAAATTGAATTTTGTGCAGAGATTTAAAAGCTCGTGTGAGTGTGAGTTTTCATCAGAGCTGCCTCCTGGTGTTATTACTGCAACAATATTATTTGCTATATTCCTCCATTTTAGGTGCCTTAAGTTGAAATCCCCCAGGAGCAAGATGTTGGGTGCAGGAGCTGGAAGATTTTCCAGTCAGTGGTCAATTTTTAACAGCTGTTCCTGGAATTGCTGGGATGTTGCATCTGGAGGCTTGTAGACTACCACAATGACTAGGTTTTGGTTCTCGATCTTTACTGCTAAAACTTCCACTGCATCATTTGAGGCATTTAGCAGTTCTGTGCAAACAAGTGACTCTGCAATGTACAGGCCAACCCCCTCCCCCCCTTTTGCCTGTTCACTCTGTCGCATCTGTATAGGTTGTAACCTGGGATCCATATTTCGTTGTCCAAGTGATCCTTTCTGTGGGTCTCAGTGAAAGCCGCGAACATTGCCTTTGCCTCTGCAAGTAGTCCACGGATGAAAGGTATTTTGTTTGTTGCTGGCTTTAGACCCTGTATATTTGCAAAGAAAAATGTCATCGGACTGGTGGTATTGTTGGTACTGGGGGAGGCTGAGAAGTATGGACTCTGAGGAGTCTTAAGAAATTCTAATACTACAATGAGAGACATGATCACGATATAGGAAATACTCAGAAGATTAGATTAGTGGATAGTCACATGAACTTCAGTGTGTGTGTGTGTGTGTGTGTGTGTGTGTGTGTGTGTCGTGCCGAATAGGTAAAACCTGGGATTTTGGCTTGAATAGTAACGCTCTTCTTGCCGAATAAGACAAACGAAAATTTGTGTATGCAATAATTTCGCAAAAATCATTCTGATTTTTGCTTAATTATTGCTAGAACAGCGTTGCTATTTAAACCACAGTGCGGCTAGCCGGGACTCAACTCCATGATACACTGTCCTGCCTTAAAGACCAAACAATGCTCACAGTGATGCCAGAAAGTACTCTTCCATCTTAAGTTGCGAAGTGGATCGCACTAGAAAAAGTGGTAAACACAAACAAGATACACAGCTTCAAGAGTAGATATGTAGATAAATGGTTCAGAGACTCGACAAGTTGATAAATTAGACACCTGTGACCTTCACTGTTCTTTCTATAGGAGTGATGATGGTACGACACACAGGCAAAAGTTAGGTATCTTTATTCCGAAACGTTTCGAGTACACAGTAGGCTTCTTCAGTCGAGTACATAGATTTGAGGTTGTCAGTTCCTTAGCCTGGAGAAGAGTTCTGTTAGATAGTCTGAAACAATGTGAAGATAAAGCGACAGTATGGAGACTTATATACTGTCGGAAGCAGAGGTGTAGAGTAGAAGAATGTAATCACTGAGAGGTGACGTCCACACTGTCGCCAGTGTGTCTTACCAACCTGTTGGTACTGTATACCATTTTCATATTTAGGACTGATGATGTGGCCACTATGTGGCGAAACGTTTCCAAGTGTAGCACATGTGTCCATTTTATCATGAATAGATATAATCAGTCCCTGGAGGCCAGGAATCAGCAAAACAGAAGAGTACTTGCTAGGAGATATGTCTCGACCACAATAACAGATTACACTAAGAGAACAAGATACCCAGCTGACACTAAGAGAATATAATAATAATAACAATGGAAGAGAAGGTCACAGCAAGGGAAGGTCACACTGCTGCATGAGGGAAGGGCAGGGAGGGAAGGAAAGGGTAGGGAGGGCCGGGGGGGAAGGACAGGGTAGGGAGGGAAGGACAGGGTAGGAAGGGCAGGGAGGGAAGGACAGGGTAGGAAGGGCAGGGAGGGAAGGACAGGGTAGGGAGGGCAGGGAGGGAAGGACAGGGTAGGGAGGGCAGGGAGGGAAGGACAGGGTAGGGAGGGCAGGGAGGGAAGGACAGGGTAGGGAGGGCAGGGAGGGAAGGACAGGGTAGGGAGGGCAGGGAGGGAAGAGAGCAAGGCTGTAGGGTGAGAGTGTGGGTAAAGGGACGAGTGTCAAATGAAAAGGGAAAAGTATGTAGGGAGAGTAGAAAGGAAAAGGGCGGACGTGTAGGGAAAGGGGGTGTAGTGGGACAGTAAAGGGAAACGGGGTACAAGTAAAGGGGTAGGAAGAGTGATATGGGTCTTGCTAGTAGATGTGGTGGTAGTGGTAATGGTAGTAAATGATGGTGGTGGTGGTAATGGTAGTAAGGGATGGTGGTGGTGGTAATGGTAGTAAGGGATGGTGGTGGTGGTAATGGTAGTAAGGGATGGTGGTGGTGGTAATGGTAGTAAGGGATGGTGGTGGTGGTAATGGTAGTATGGGATGGTGGTGGTGGTAATGGTAGTAAGGGGTGGTGGTAATGGTAGTAAGGGATGGTTGTGGTGGTAATGGTAGTAAGGGATGGTGGTGGTAGGTTAGTAAGGGATGGTGGTGGTGGTAATGGTAGTAAGGGGTGGTGGTGGTAATGGTAGTAAGGGGTGGTGGTAATGGCAGTAAGGGGTGGTGGTGGTAGAGGTGGTGGTAATGGTAGTAAGGGGGGGTGGTGGTCGTGGTAGTAATGGTAGTAAGGGGTGGTGGTCGTGGTGGTGGTAATGGTAATAAGTGGTAGTGGTGGTCGTGGTAATAGTAAGGGGTGGTGGTGGTGGTGGTAATGGTAGTAAGGGGTGGTGGTGGTAATGGTAGTAAGGGGTGGTGGTGGTGGTAGAGGTGGTGGTAATGGTAGTAAGGGGTGGTGGTGGTCGTGGTAGTAATGGTAGTAAGGGGTGGTGGTCGTGGTGGTGTTAATGGTAGTAAGTGGTGGTGGTCATGGTAATGGCAGTAAGGGGTCGTGGTGGTTGAGGTGGTGGTAATGGAAGTAAGGGGTGGTGGTGGTCGTGGTAGTAATGGTAGTAAGGGGTGGTGGTCGTGGTGGTGGTAATGGTAGCAAGGGGTGGTGGTGGTAATGGTAGTAAGGGGTGGTGGTGGTAATGGTAGTAAGCGGTGGTGGTGGTGGTAATGGCAGTAAGGGGTGGCGGTAGAGGTGGTGGTAATGGTAGTAAGGGGTGGTGGTGGTCGTGGTGGTGGTAATGGTAGTAAGCGGTGGTGGTGGTAATGGCAGTAAGGGGTGGTGGTGGTAGAGGTGGTAATGGTAGTAAGGGGTGGTGGTGGTAATGGTAGTAAGGGGTAGTGGTGGTAGTGATGGTGGTAGTACTAGCCAGCATCACATGTTCTACTACCACACAAGACAAGGGTAGTGGTAGTGATGGTGGTAGTACTAGCCAGCATCACATGCTCTACTACCACACAAGACAAGGGTAGTGGTAGTGATGGTGGTAGTACTAGCCAGCATCACATGCTCTACTACCACACAAGACAAGGGTAGTGGCAGTGGTGGTAGTGATGGTGGGAGTACTAGCCAGCATCACATGCTCTACTACCACACAAGACAAGGGTAGTGGTAGTGATGGTGGTAGTGGAAATAAATGGTATCAAATACCGACACAGTGGAAATATAAACACATATGCAGTATAATGTGATCCTTTATTGACAACGTTCCACCCACACAGTGGGCTTTTTCAAGTCACACACGGATCTACCTGGGGTGGAAGGTACGGGAGTATTTATAGTCATGTTCAGAATGTTGAGGCCAGGTGGAGAATGCTGCATCTGATGATCTACCGGGTGGAGTTATAGGGTCTTGGGTAGCTTGGCAGGGGTATTGGACAAGTTGTGAGTAGACCTTCTGCAGTGTTCTATGTTCTTATGTGGGATAGCGATGAAGAAGTTTCTTGGCGAGTGGTTCAGCTATGTTATAAAAGCCGTTGTTCTGGTTGAAATTGCTGGTTGTAGAGATGAGCGATGATTCCAGGATTCTTCGGTATTGAGTGTTGTCTTCTGTGGCGATAAGTCTTGAGTTTCTGTAGTTAATTAAACGGTTGTGTGAATTGCGATGTTGTACACAGGCATTCCTTGTATCGTCAGTCCTGCTTGCATATTGGTGTTCTGAAATACGTGTTTGGAGGTCTCTTGATGTTTCGCCCACATATAATTTGTTGCAGTCATTACAAGGGATTATGTATACCCCTGCAGAGGATGGAAGCTTGTCCTGTCTACTACTGGTGATGTCCTTGATGGTCGTGGTTGTGGAGGTAGATACTTGGAATGATGTATTGGAAAAGATGTTGGAAACATGTTTGGCAATGGAGTTGGTGGGGAGGACTATGTATCTCTTCTCGGCAGTCTCTTCTCTGGGTGTGTTGAAGATGTTTAATGCCCGCCGTCTGCAGTCTCTGATGAAGTGACGAGGATAGTGGAGTTTAGAAAATACTTGTTCAATTATAGTGCATTCTTCCTCAAGGAACTCATTGCTGCAGATTCTGAGTGCACGCAGGAAGAAGCCTATAATTACACCACGTTTGGTTTTGGTGTCGTGGTGAGAGCAGAAGTGGGGACTGATTACCTCATTCTCCTCCTGTTCTTCAAGATTCTCCTTTGTATGGACTGATGAAGCCACTGTGTGGCGAAACGTTTCCTCAATAAAGATACCCAAGAGTTGCACACGTGTCTAATTTATCACCATGTCGGTTCTCTGAACCATTCATCTACAATGATCACTTAGACTGTAATGAACGTTTAAATTAAGAAACAACAGAGCAAAAGTGTACACAACTTGTGCTGCAAACAAATCTCCATCACAACAAACAACAATGGTACAAAGATTTCTAGGTCGTCATTTTGTAATTAAAAGTCAGAAAAGAGCATTAATAACTAAAATTAATAACAATGACAGTGTCCGTTATGCATGTATTGTATTAAACAATAAGGGTGATTTTCATCAGTTTGTTTACCTGTAGCCTGTAGAGAGTTCCGGGGGTCAACGCCCCCGCGGCCCGGTCTGTGACCAGGCCTCCTTAGGTCAGTGTCCCAGGATGCGACCCACACCAGTCCACTAACACCCAGGTACCCATTTTACTGATGGGGAACATAGACAACAGGTGGAAAGAAACACGTCCAATGTTTCTACTCTGGCTGGGAATCGAACCCAGGCCCTCACCGTGTGAAGCGAGAGCGTTAACCACCAGGCCACCAGAGCCCTTATACTGAAGAAATGACCCTCAACTGTTTAATTTGTTTGACTTGGATGATGTGTCAAATTTTTCTGCTTATAAGCAAACTGTTGATCCTCACTGAAGAGGACCTCAACTGTTTCAAGGCTCTTGAAATCGTAATGACACGATTGTAAACAAGCCATACCACGGAGGGGGAAAGAACCCGCGGTCAGAGTGTCTCAAAACTCCAGCTAGCTGGCCCAGTGGTTAACGCGACGGTCTGGAGTTTTGAGACTGATCGCGGGTTCTATTCCCGCCCGTGGTATGGTTTGTTTCAAGGCTCGCCTGCATGTCCCATATACTAAGTTAATATTAACCAAATTAATTTCACCATGGTAAGGCGACAGAGAGGGAATATCAAAATGGTACACAATACCGACAGGTTGGTATGTAAGACACAGGCAACAATTAGGCAACTTTATTCCGAAACGTTTCGCTTCTTCAGTCGAGTACAGAAAGTAGGCAGGAACAGTAGAGATGTGAAGACGATGTAATCAGTCCATCACCCTTGAAGTCGTAGATTTGAGGTTGTCAGTCCCTCAGCCTGGAGGGACTATGGAACTGAACTTCTCCAGGCTGAGGGACCGACAACCTCAAATCTACGACTTCAAGGGTGATGGACTGATTACATCGTCTTCACATTTCTACTGTTCCTGCCTACTTTCTGTATTCGACTGAAGAAGCCTACTGTGTAGGCGAAACGTTTCGGAATACAGTTGCCTAACTGTTGCCTATGTGTCTTACCTACCAAGGCGACAGAGGGTAATGACGACGCCAGAATAGAAGGTCAGAACACATATAAGTCTAACAACAGTTGACAGGGATGAGACATGTTCTAATGTAAGAAATGATTTAACTTAAAACTCTAAACACGACTTAAACGACAATAATCTGAAGAACGTACAGTTTGAAAGGTCGCTGCTGATAGCGAACCCCAAACTAGTCGCAACTATTTACTACCCTCCCACTGATAGTTCGTAAGATCTAACACGTAGCAAGACTACTGTGACACAACAATGCTACTCAACTTCAATATTCACTTTTAATAAAACAATCAGCCAGGTAAAAAGATACAATATAAGCAAATCCTGACTAAAAAAAAAAAATTATCAAAAATAAATCGGGTGTCATTTTTATAATATTTAGTGATCATTTTATCAGTTAATACATCAGAAAAACCACTAGAAACCGCAGAGCACAAGATATTAAACACGAGATGACATGGACACTACAACAGAGGAACAATAATACATCAACAACAGCCGGTGTAATAACAAGATTTTCACTGACTTCAACATCTGTGTGTCACCACAACAACGACTTAATTGTGTTTACTAGAAATTCACTGACTTCAACATCTGTGTGTCACCAAAACAACGACTTAATTGTGTTTACTAGAAATTCACTGACTTCAACATATGTGTGTCACCACAACAACGACTTAATTGTGTTTACTAGAAATTCACTGACTTCAACATCTGTGTGTCACCAAAACAACGACTTAATTGTGTTTACTAGAAATTCACTGACTTCAACATCTGTGTGTCACCAAAACAACGACTTAACTGTGTTTACTAGAAATGCAACACAGCTTAAGTTGAATACAAAGGACGGCAAGTTAAATTTTTGGATAATGTGTACAGCAACTTGTGAGTCAGAAACAACAACGGATGACACGACTGACACAGTCGAAATGGATATAATAATGACTCATGAAATCGTAATGACACGATTGCAAACAAAGCACGGTACGGGTGGAGATTGAACTCGCGGCAAGCGAGTCGTAAACTACAGGCTAGCGCGTAAGCTACTGGGCCAGCTGGCTACAAGACAATTCCTTCAACTAGATATATTTATACACCACACAGAGGTTAGCACAGACCGCACTGTGACCACATATACAACCCCACTGTGACCACATATACAACCCCACTGTGACCACATACAACCCCACTGTGACCACATATACAAGTTTTATACATGAATCTCTCGCCAGTGTGAACACACTGGCGGGAGATTCATCTGAAAAAATATGTATTATTATTATTATTATAATCAAAAAGAAGCGCTAAGCCACAAGGGCTATACAGCTGAAAAAATATGTAAAATCTGTAAAACTGCAGTTTTACGACTTATTTGCCGCGAGTTCAATCCCCACCCGTACTGTGGTTTGGTATAATAGTGGTGAGAATTGCATATAATTCTGGGACTACTTCGAACCATCAGTGTATAAGGCTAGAACGTAAGAAATTAATTAAAAGTGTTCGAGAAAGTGTGAACACACGTTTGTGATAGATAAGTGAGCCTTCACAGGGAATAGAGGAGAAACATCAAACCTGAATCAATGGAACCTCTCATAAAGGAAAAAATCAAGATGCAGGATAAACAAGAAGGGAGATACTAAGATGTATCACTATACCACAAATACGCAGACTGAAGAGATGCAATAAATAGCGGCGACAAATAAATTTTACCAACACTGGTAAGAGTTGTGTGAGTGGGGGGATCATGGAGGTCATGGGAGAGGACAAACTAGCAGAGACAATAAAAGTGGGGGGATCATGGAGGTTGTTGCGAATAAGAAATTTTTTAAAGAACTTGAGAATGTGGCCTGTTACCATTTATTTCTTATGCAACAAGATTTTTGGATCCGAGTTCTTTAAAGGTCTTTTAGAGTCTAGGGGAAATAATTTCAACTGGGAAACTCCGTAGAATAATATTCAAATTTATTAAAGTATTTAAATACTTTATTTTCTCTTTGTAGTTAATTTAACTTAATACTTTGTACAATAATATTACCATATACATTTAGTTCCAAATCATGGAAACGTCATATTAATAAGGAAGTTTAATTATTCTTCTTGTATCTAAGTCCTCATTAATATTTACGTCTCTTTCTTAACAAGACTGTAAACTCAAAATACAAAAGGTACAAGATTTAACAAGACCTTTGAATCTGGCCGTATAGTATCTCTATGGATTACTGAACTGACCAAGAATATAAATATCAAAAGAGTCTTTCAAAGCAATGAGGAACAAATTGAGTCAGCTCTAGAGTCCAATTCTCAAAACCATTCAAACTGTACACCGTAAGGGGCAATATACGATCAGTTGTCAGGGCTAGAGCAGGGAGCAGACTGACTACTTGCCAGTCTGTTGACGTGTCGTCAGGTTGGATCAGCTGAGCCATGCATCAGCCAGCCGGACATAAACAACTGAACAATTCACCGGATAGTTCCGAGACTTAAACTCTATATACACAAGAAATCCTACCTAACAATAATACTAAAATAATAGTGATAATTACAAAATAGTGATAATAAGGATAATAGTGATAATAACAATAATAGCGATAATACCATGGTATTTTTCATATATTAACAGATAATAATATAACGCCGAAAGTCTCTATTTTAGCTATAAACGGGGACTTTCGCGCTATAATATTAAGTGATGAACAAATGCTCTTACAATATTTAAATAACACAGGATGACCAATTTCAAAGATATAACAGAGGTCATGGAAGAGGACAAACTAGCAGAGACAATAAAGCATGGCAACACTCATACAAAGCTGCGACGTTTCTCTCTATATACAAGCTCTCCTCAAGAGATGGAAGAGCCTTAAGACACAAAGTAAACTTTCACAATAGATGGGATCAAGTTTAGAATAGTTGGGGAAAAGTTGAGAAATACAATTGGTCTCTGTAGTCTAACACAGATAACACGAGTGCTGAATGTAGGCGAAGGTGTGTCTATCAGCTCCCCAAGAAAGATGGGATGTTTTTAATGGGTTAGAAAGATGGGTTGAAGTTTTTAATGGGTTAGAAAGATGAGTTGAAGTGTTTAATGAGTTCTGTCGACTAAAACAGGCGGCTTTCATTTTTATTTTTTTTTACACAGATCAAATTTTACAGGCTAAGAGCTGTTATCTTACCTCAGTTCATATCAAAGCTCATGTCAGCTACAACAGGTATACTACCACATACCAGGGTGTCAGCTACAACAGGTATACTACCACATACCAGGGTGTCAGCTACAACAGGTATACTACCACATACCAGGGTGTCAGCTACAACAGGTATACTACCACATACCAGGATGTCAGCTACAACAGGTATACTACCACATACCAGGGTGTCAGCTACAACAGGTATACTACCACATACCAGGGTGTCAGCTACAACAGGTATACTACCACATACCAGGATGTCAGCTACAACAGGTATACTACCACATACCAGGGTGTCAGCTACAACAGGTATACTACCACATACCAGGGTGTCAGCTACAACAGGTATACTACCACATACCAGGGTGTCAGCTACAACAGGTATACTACCACATACCAGGATGTCAGCTACAACAGGTATACTACCACATACCAGGATGTCAGCTACAACAGGTATACTACCACATACCAGGATGTCAGCTACAACAGGTATACTACCACATACCAGGGTGTCAGCTACAACAGGTATACTACCACATACCAGGATGTCAGCTACAACAGGTATACTACCACATACCAGGATGTCAGCTACAACAGGTATACTACCACATACCAGGGTGTCAGCTACAACAGGTATACTACCACATACCAGGATGTCAGCTACAACAGGTATACTACCACATACCAGGATGTCAGCTACAACAGGTATACTACCACATACCAGGATGTCAGCTACAACAGGTATACTACCACATACCAGGATGTCAGCTACAACAGGTATACTACCACTTCCCAGGATGTCAGCTACAACAGGTATACTACCACATACCAGGATGTCAGCTACAACAGGTATACTACCACTTCCCAGGATGTCAGCTACAACAGGTATACTACCACTTACCAGGATGTCAGCTACAACAGGTATACTACCACTTCCCAGGATGTCAGCTACAACAGGTATAATGCCACTTACCATGATGTCAGCTCCAACAGGTATACTACCACTTGCCAGGATGTCAGCTACAACAGGTATACTATCACTTGCCAGGATGTCAGCTACAACAGGTATACTACCACTTGCCAGGATGTCAGCTAAAAAAGGTATACTACCACTTGCCAGGATGTCAGCTACAACAGGTATACTACCACTTGCCAGGATGTCAGCTACAACAGGTATACTACCACTTGCCAGGATGTCAGCTACAACAGGTATACTACCACTTCCCAGGATGTCAGCTACAACAGGTATACTACCACTTGCCAGGATGTCAGCTACAACAGGTATACTACCACTTCCCAGGATGTCAGCTACAACAGGTATACTACCACTTCCCAGGATGTCAGCTACAACAGGTATACTACCACTTACCAGGATGTCAGCTACAACAGGTATACTACCACATACCAGGATGTCAGCTACAACAGGTATACTACCACATACCAGAATGTCAGCTACAACAGGTATACTACCACATACCAGGATGTCAGCTACAACAGGTATACTACCACATACCAGGATGTCAGCTACAACAGGTATACTACCACTTCCCACGATGTCAGCTACAACAGGTATACTACCACTTCCCACGATGTCAGCTACAACAGGTATACTACCACTTGCCAGGATGTCAGCTACAACAGGTATGATGAGATTAAGACACATGTGCAACATCTGGGTATCTTTATTGTAGACGTTTCGCCATCCAGTGGCTTTATCAATACAAATTCTAGGACATAACTTGAAGACAGTAGAACTATGTACAGAAGATGAGGTAATCAGTCCCTCAACCTAGGAGTAGGTGCGAAGAGCACCATAGTCGTGGAGATTCTGAAGCAGAAGAAAGGATCCTGGCGCTTATATAGTAACGTCAGGTGAAGCAGACGAGGGCATATTCACTGGTAGGCGGGATTCCCCAGTGGAAGTAGGTCCTTCCCAAAGAGATGGGTTAGTTGTAGTAGTAGTAGTTGTCGTAGTCGTGAAGGTTATGTACATGTCCTCAGAATTAAGATTCCATGATGTTGCAGTGTCTGACAAGTTGTGTACGAATGGTATATAATACAGACAAGATGAGATTAAGACACATGTGGTATATAATACCGACAAGATGAGTTTAAGACACATGTGTCTTAATCTCATCTTGTCGGTATTATATACCATTCGTATACAACAGGTATACTACCACTTCCCAGGATGTCAGCTACAACAGGTATACTGCCACTTCCCAGGATGTCAGCTACAACAGGTATACTACCACTTCCCAGGATGTCAGCTACAACAGGTATACTGCCACTTACCAGGATGTCAGCTACAACAGGTATACTACCACTTGCCAGGATGTCAGCTACAACAGGTATACTACCACTTCCCAGGATGTCAGCTACAACAGGTATACTGAACATTAAAATGGTATATAATACCGACAAGATGAGTTTAAGACACATGTGTCTTAATCTCATCTTGTCGGTATTATATACCATTCGTATACAACAGGTATACTACCACTTCCCAGGATGTCAGCTACAACAGGTATACTGCCACTTCCCAGGATGTCAGCTACAACAGGTATACTACCACTTCCCAGGATGTCAGCTACAACAGGTATACTACCACTTACCAGGATGTCAGCTACAACAGGTATACTACCACTTGCCAGGATGTCAGCTACAACAGGTATACTACCACTTCCCAGGATGTCAGCTACAACAGGTATACTGAACATTAAAATGGTATAAAATACCGACAGGTTGTTAGGTAAGACACATATGCAACAGTTAGGTATCTTTATTATGAAACGTTTCGCCTACACAGTAGGCTTCTTCAGTCAAGTACAGAAAAGTTGATAGAAGCAGAAGATACTTGAAGACGATGTAATCAGTCCATCACCCTTAAAGTTTTGAGGTGGTCAGTCCCTCAGTCTGGAGAAGAGCATTGTTCCATAGTATGAAACAATATGGAGATGAAGTGACAGGATGGAGCTTTTTATAGCGCCAAGAGGTGAGACGTAGGCCACTAGGAGAGGTAAGAACTCAGATGTTGAGCGGTCAGGTTCCTCTCAAATCCAGCCGCTCTCACTAGTGGAAGTTGTCGAAGTTGATTGCAGGTCTGTACCAAGATACTTCTGCTTCTATCAACTTTTCTGTACTTGACTGAAGAAGCCTACTGTGTAGGCGAAACGTTTCATAATAAAGATACCTAACTGTTGCATATGTGTCTTACCTAACAACCTGTCGGTATTTTATACCATTTTAATGTTCAATCTGTCAGACACTGCAACACAAGGGTATCTTGGTACAGACCTGCAATCAACTTCGACAACTTCCACAAGTGAGAGCGGCTGGATTTGAGAGGGACCTGACCTTTCAACATCTGAGTTCTTACCTCTCCTAGTGGCCTACGTCTCACCTCTTGGCGCTATAAAAAGCTCCATCCTGTCACTTCATCTCCATATTGTTTCATACTATGGAACAATGCTCTTCTCCAGACTGAGGGACTGACCACCTCAAAACTTTAAGGGTGATGGACTGATTACATCGTCTTCAAGTATCTTCTGCTTCTATCAACTTTTCTGTACTTGACTGAAGAAGCCTACTGTGTAGGCGAAACGTTTCATAATAAAGATACCTAACTGTTGCATATGTGTCTTACCTAACAACAGGTATACTACCACTTGCCAGGATGTCAGCTACAACAGGTATACTACCACATACCAGGATGTCAGCTACAACAGGTATACTACCACTTCCCAGGATGTCAGCTACAACAGGTATACTACCACTTCCCAGGATGTCAGCTACAGCCCAGGTACATACTTACTGCTAGGGAAACAGTGACAACAATTGTAAACATGCCCAACGCTTCCACCCGTACCGGGCATCGAACTATTCATACCTGTCTAGCATGAGCCAACAGGCCTGCTGCATGGTTCCTCATTTTTTATTTCCAGTGTGAGTTGAGTGCGCTACCAACCGAACTTCCAGGACATGAGTCTTTCAACGAGAAATTTGACAGAAACTCGATTAGGGATACGAGATCCAAACAGGTAAACAACAGAATGGTAAGAAGGATAATACGGAGTCTTAGGAAAGTTATCGTAGCACCAACTGAGGCACTGGCAGGTGGCCCAGTTGGTGCGACGATTAACAACGTCTTGGAGAAGTGACAACGCCTACACAAGTAATGTTAAAACCGTCTACATATATGGTGGATCAGATACCAGACGGGAGGACAGAGGCCAGCTTGTTAATGGACAATCTTTAAATTCTAACTTTATCCTGCCTCTTGTGTGTGTGTGTGCACCCACCAATATATGGTTGCAGGGGTCGAGTCATAACTCCTGGCCCCGCCTCTCTACTGGTAGCTACTAGGTCCACTCTCCCTGCTCCATGAACCTTCTCATACCTCTTCTTAAAGCAATATATGAATCCTGTCTCCACTACATCACTCTCCAGACTCTTCCACTTCCTGACAACTCTATGGCTGAAGAAATACTTCCTAAAATACCTGTGACTCATCTGAGTCTTCAACTTCCAGTTGATCAGAGGAAGCATTCACAAATTATTGGCTAAAAATCAATTTTCCAATTTTAATAAAACTGTCATTTAAGATCCATCAGCATTTAAGGTTCAACACTGTTAATGAGAGACATTTTTTTCTAGTTATTACTTGAAGAATAATTTATTAAAATAGGCAAATTAAAACGTACACAACTTAAACTCAATATTGAACGTTATACTCATGGCCTCTGATCGTTATCAAGAGTTTTTCCTTCTTCCGCATCCCTGGTCTGGGCCAGACTTGTCTGTTGCGTGTCTGGTCCACTAGGCTGTTGCTACTGGCAGCCCACTGGCCCACATATCCATGTCAGTCTGGCTTATCTAACACTTGTGGAGAAAACTGTCGACTTTCAGCAGTGTTCCTGATATCTTCCAGTAATAGTCTCAAAAATCTGGGACTAAGGATGTTGATACAATGTTCTTTTATTATGCCCACAGCACCCCTGCTTTTCATTGCCTTTACATTTCATCCCATATATCTCACTTCACTATGTTGTCATGGCAGTGTGTACATTTGGGACCAGGCCCTCCAGCACTTACCATGTATATATTGTTATATACACCTCTGCTCCAGTGAGTGCATACTTAAGACTTTGAAGCATTCCCAGTTTAAAAAGTATTATCCAGAGGGCTGAGGAGCGGTTGAAGTGGTTCGGACATTTAGAAAGGATGGAACGAAATAAGAGTGAGTTTGGGGTCGTATAAATCTGTAGTGGAAGAAAGTCGGGGTAGGGGTCGTCCTAGGAAAGGTTGGAGGGAGGGGGGTAAAGGAGGTTTCATGTTCAAAGGGCTTGGACTTACAGCAAGCGTGCATGAGCATGTTAGATAGGAGCGAGTGGAGGCAAATGGTATTTATAACTTGACGTACTGTTGGAGTGTGAGCAAAGTAACATTTATCAATGGATTCAGAGAAACTGGTTAGCCGGACTTGAGTCTAGATGGGAAGTACAGTACCTGCACTCTGAAGGAGGGGTGGATATATGTTGCAGTTCTTTAAACTGAAGTGTAGGCAAGACAGTGACGGACTGAATGATGATGAAAGTATTTCTTCTCTTTTCAGGTCACATTGCCTTGGTGGGAAACAGCCAATGTGTTTATATAAAACACTATGCGGAGTGTTTAATAATGTTTGATGTATCTCATACTGTTGATAAATTAGACACATGTGCAACTCTTGGGTATCTTTATTGAGGAAACGTTTCGCCACACAGTGGCTTCATCAGTCCATACATAGGAGAAACTTGAAGAACAGGAGGAGAATGAGGTAATCAGTCCCTCAACCTTGAAGGACTGAACACATCGACTCAAGGTTGAGGGACTGATTACCTCATTCTCCTCCTGTTCTTCAAGTTTCTCCTACGTATGGACTGATGAAGCCACTGTGTGGCGAAACGTTTCCTCAATAAAGATACCCAAGAGTTGCACATGTGTCTAATTTATCAACATGTCGGTTCTCTGAACCATTCATCTACAAATCTCCTACTGTGAACAGAGTCGTCAACACCGAACAATACTCTTAACGAGAGAGCACAAGCTGACTAATATTCTCCAGTCATTACACAGAATCCAATAATTCCAAATTTATTAACGATGTTAACAAATTGGTTAATTTGTACGTACACATCTTAAATATATAAGGTATATCATCTCCTTCATAAGATGATCGTTGGTCATTATAGATGGAAGCTGTTCAGAAGAGGCAGACTCAAGATATTTAATGTAATAAAGTTGGTAGAATTACCGACAATATGTAAAGTAAAAGGACACAAGTGCAACTAATGTGACATTTTATTGTGGCAACGTTTCGCTCTCTAGGAGCGAGCTTTGGCTTGATAAAGCTCCTGGAGAGCGAAACGTTGCCACAATAAATGTCACATTAGTTGCACTTGTGTCCTTTTACTTTACATACAAGATATTTAATGAAAAAATCATACACTATTATAGAAATATAGCAAATTTGAGTTGAAAAAATTCAATAAGAAGAGTAAGTTTCTCCTCAGCAGGTTACACTATTATTAAATTTTGAAAGGCGATCAGAAGCAGGCCCGGTGGCCTGGTGGCTAAAGCTCCCGCTTCACACACGGAGGGCCCGGGTTCGATTCCCGGCGGGTGGAAACATTTCGACACGTTTCCTTACACCTGTTGTCCTGTTCACCTAGCAGCAAATAGGTACCTGGGTGTTAGTGGACTGGTGTGGGTGGCATCCTGGGGGACAAGATTAAGGACCCCAATGGAAATAAGTTAGACAGTCCTCGATGACGCACTGACTTTCTTGGGTTATCCTGGGTGGCTAACCCTCCGGGGTTAAAAATCCGAACGAAATCTTATCTTATCTTGTCTGGATGACACTTGTACAACACAATATCTGCCTCAACTTTTTCCTGTTTATAGTAACGATGACAAATTGAAAGCGATCGGATGAAGTGTTCTCACTTCTCAAGTTACATAAGAAAACCATTGAAGGTGAGAGAGAAAAACAAAGTAACCACTTAAAGGACACTTCAAACTTGCCAGAAATATTCTGTGTAACTTTGGGCTTTTGTATACATAACTAAATGTTACTTATCTCTCAATATTGTAGCATGATCAAATACAATTATTATAATAATTATTATTATTTGTAGTAGTAGTAGTAGTAACAACAGTAGTAGTAAAGTAGAAGCTTAAACAATGGTGTGAGAGAAATGCTTCAGGAAGAAGTAATTCATCATAGAAGACCTTATCCAATGACAGAGTCTACGTCTAACAAGCACGCAGCATCAGCAGCATCATCAGCAGCATCAGCAACACCATCAACACCATCATCAGCAGCAGCAACAGCATCAACAGCATCAGCAGCATCATCAGCAACAGCATCAACACCATCATCAGCATCAGCATCATCATCAGCAGCAACAGCATCAACACCATCATCAGCAGCAGCAACAGCATCAACACCATCATCAGCAGCAGCAACAGCATCAGCAGCATCATCAGCATCATCATCAGCAACAGCATCAACACCATCATCAGCAGCAGCAACAGCATCAGCAGCATCATCAGCAGCAGCAACAGCATCAACACCATCATCAGCAGCAGCAACAGCATCAACACCATCATCAGCAGCAGCAACAGCATCAGCAGCATCATCAGCATCATCATCAGCAACAGCATCAACACCATCATCAGCAGCAGCAACAGCATCAGCAGCATCATCAGCATCATCATCAGCAACAGCATCAACACCATCATCAGCAGCAGCAACAGCATCAACAGCATCAGCAGCATCATCAGCAACAGCATCAACACCATCATCAGCAGCAGCAACAGCATCAACAGCATCAGCATCATCATCAGCAGCAACAGCATCAACACCATCATTAGCAGCAGCAGCATCAACACCATCATCATCAGCAGCAGCAGCATCAACACCATCATCAGCAGCAACAGCATCAACACCACCATCAGCAGCAACAGCATCAACACCATCAGCAGCAGCAGCATCAACACCATCATCATCAGCAACAGCATCAACACCATCATCATCAGCAGCAGCAGCATCAACATCATCAGCAGCAGCAGCATCAACACCATCATCAGCAGCAACAGCATCAACACCATCATCAGCAGCAGCAGCATCAACACCATCAGCAGCAACAGCATCAACACCATCAGCAGCATCAACACCATCATCATCATCAGCAGCAGCATCAACACCATCATCAGCAGCAACAGCATCAACACCATCAGCAGCAACAGCATCAACACCATCATCAGCAGCATCAACACCATCATCAGCAGCAGCAGCATCAACACCATCATCAGCAGCATCATCAGCAGCAACAGCATCAACACCAGCAGCATCAGCAGCATCATCATCAGCAGCAACAGCATCAACACCATCATCAGCAGCAGCAGCATCAACACCATCATCATCAGCAGCAACAGCATCAACACCATCATCATCAGCAGCAACAGCATCAACACCATCATCAGCAGCAACAGCATCAACACCATCATCAGCAGCAGCAACAGCATCAACACCATCATCAGCAGCATCATCAGCAGCAACAGCATCAACACCATCATCAGCAGCAACAGCATCAACACCATCATCATCAGCAGCAGCATCAACACCATCATCATCAGCAGCAGCATCAACACCATCATCAGCAGCAACAGCATCAACACCATCAGCAGCAGCAACAGCATCAACACCATCATCAGCAGCAGCATCAACACCATCATCAGCAGCAGCAACAGCATCAACACCATCAGCAGCAGCAACAGCATCAACACCATCATCAGCAGCAGCAACAGCATCAACACCATCATCAGCAGCAGCATCAACACCATCATCAGCAGCAACAGCATCAACACCATCATCAGCAGCAGCAACAGCATCAACACCATCATCAGCAGCAGCATCAACACCATCATCAGCAGCAGCATCAACACCATCATCATCAGCAGCAACAGCATCAACACCATCATCAGCAGCAGCAACAGCATCAACACCATCATCAGCAGCAGCATCAACACCATCATCAGCAGCAGCAACAGCATCAACACCATCAGCAGCATCAACACCATCATCAGCAGCATCAACACCATCATCAGCAGCAGCAACAGCATCAACACCATCATCAGCAGCAACAGCATCAGCAGCATCAACACCATCATCATCAGCAGCAGCATCAACACCATCATCATCAGCAGCAACAGCATCAACACCATTATCAGCAGCAGCAACAGCATCAACACCATCATCAGCAGCATCAACACCATCATCAGCAGCAGCAGCATCAACACCATCATCAGCAGCATCAACACCATCATCATCAGCAGCAGCAACACCATCATCAGCAGCAGCAACAGCATCAGCAGCATCAACACCATCATCAGCAGCATCAACACCATCATCATCAGCAGCAACACCATCATCATCAGCAGCAACAGCATCAGCAGCATCATCAGCAGCATCAACACCATCATCATCAGCAGCAGCAACACCATCATCAGCAGCAGCAACAGCATCAGCAGCATCAACACCATCATCAGCAGCATCAACACCATCATCATCAGCAGCAACACCATCATCAGCAGCAGCAGCAGCATCAACACCATCATCAGCAGCATCAGCAGCATCAACACCATCATCATCAGCAGCAGCAACACCATCATCAGCAGCATCAACACCATCATCAGCAGCAGCAACAGCATCAGCAGCATCAACACCATCATCAGCAGCAGCATCAACACCATCATCAGCAGCAGCATCAACACCATCAGCAGCATCAACACCATCATCAGCAGCAGCATCAACACCATCATCAGCAGCAGCATCAACACCATCATCAGCAGCAGCATCAACACCATCATCATCAGCAGCAGCATCACCATCATCAGCAGCATCAACACCATCA